>NW_010566126.1:0-536 GCF_000687285.1 Phaethon lepturus
TGATGAAGAAGGGCCATCATGAGAACCAGAGATAACCACACAATCCCTGTCACTGAGTGAGCTGTGAGATATGTGAAGACTTCAGCCGCTGTCCAGGCAAACACATTGTCACCTGGCTGTACTGATGCTGGGATAATGGGGCCAGTAGACTGGAATTAGAGGGTAAGGAAGCCAAGCAGCTGGGATCCCTTTCAAGGGAAGGGGTCATTGACAAGGCGATTGGAAAAAAAGACACTAGCCCTCAGTCTCTGGAGACGACTCCTGTCTGGCCTGTAGGAAAGGTATCCCTTCAAGGAAGATATTATATGTGGCCCAGGCAAGTGGACCACCATGGAGAGAGGTATCTAGTACCTGAGGAAATTGGCCATGGCAGATGTAATTTAGGATGACCTGCACAACACAGATCCAGATGAAGTCCAGTGCACACGAACCACGTGGTGGAAGCTTGTACGGAGCGCACCATCGTCGTATGCCAACTCATTAGCAGTAATGACCTGGAAAGACGAAGAGGGACCAAGGGTGGATGAATTGGCTGG
>NW_010566127.1:0-20053 GCF_000687285.1 Phaethon lepturus
CTCGATCCCCTCATCCAGATCATCAATAATCCGTAACATAAGAACAAAGTCACCCACTGCCACAAGCTACAGTAGCTGAACAAACAAAAGGAAGTTTTTATAAAATACATAATTTAACCCCGGAACTTATTGCCATAGGATGCTGTGAAGGTAAAAAAGCTCAAAATAGTTTTGGAAAGCTATTTAAAAAAAGCCATAGAAGGAGGTCCATTGAGCTGCTAAATACACAGTGATACAGATACCACCCTTGACTCCTGAAAAAACTCCTCAGCCATGGACTGTCAGAAACTGGGAATATTTAACAGAAGGTGTCATGTTGTATTTTCACTGTTTTGGGTTTGGTTTTTTTGTTTGTTTGGTTGGTTGTTTTTGGTTTTGTGGTGTGGGTTTTTGTTTTTGTAAAACACCTTTTCTTCCAGGCATCTATTACCGACGCTTATCTCACAGGATAAGGTAAACGGACTTTTGATGTGAACTCGCATAGTCATCCTTAGGTCATTAAAGACAGTAAAACTATTCCGGTATCTTTAATCTCCAAAGCAGAGTTAGGCAAAAAAGTTTTTTATGCTAACTTAGTCACTGCAGAAAACGCCTCAGTAAAAGACTCCTTGAGCAACAATAACTAGCCTTTAGTCCCCAAATTCTCAAAACCGTGCACCAGACTTCGTTTTATAACTGATACAGGATTTAAGAGCTGAGTTAAGCAACTGAATAGTCATATTGAAAGACGCAGAAATAATACCATTTTATGATAGATAGGTAATATATCTAATATAAGGTAATATCACAGAAGTTACCTGCCATAAATTTGACAAAACATTTTACCTAGGTCACTGCAACTGCAGGGGAAAAGCCGATTCAATGCCTCCCACAGAGGCATCCCACAAGTCTCCCCAGTCTGGGATCCGGCCACAGATTAAGGGGTGAGTCAGTTCAGCTACAGAAAGCTACTCAGCCTTAGTTTTCTGTAAGATCAACTCACTGAAACAACTCACTCTGCAACTGCACAGCCTGTAGATCTGACACCGGCAAAGTGGCAGGACTATGTCTAAGACTGTGGACTACTGGGATTTCCCTTCACAAGGGCAGCCCACAGCTACAGCAGCAGATGTGCAAACTGTATTCACCATTAAAAGATGCAAACACAGTAACACTAATATCACTAAACGCACCACTTAAATACCAGCGTGAACTTTGCACCACTAGTTAGGGATTATCAGGTAGTAATCATGTCTAGGTTTAAGCGATAGCAAGGAGATAAGCAAGAAGAAACAGCTCTATATATCACTATACCAATACATTGAAGCTATAGCACAGAACAGCAATGGTAACATTTTGTTATACAAATTTTATGTGGTATATTAACACATGGGGGTGTGTCCCCCCCCTTACTCTTTGCTAGTTAAATGCCACAAAAATCAGCCTCAGTCTAGGCTTATACTGACCCGTCTTCACAGCTGATACTGTGGGGCTGAGACAGTTGATCCCAATGAGGCTTCTGTGGGAGGCTCACAATTTTCTCGGACACAAAGTTAAGTATGCTGAGTTAATGATGAGGCTCCAAGCATAACTGAAACCCCTACAGGGAAGCACTTAAAACTGGAACTGTCATTTAAAACTGGAACTGTCATTTACCCAACAGTTTAAGAAGAAAGGACACCAAGCAAATCACATGGAACTACAGCATCCTCAGAAACACAATTCATCAGAGACATCACTGTAAAGTCATAAACGGCTACAACACTCCAGCATTTAGCCTGAGCCACAGAACAAGCCAAAGTCAGAGCACATATAAACCCTTTGCAGATTGTGATCTTCATTACATTTGGCTCCCCCAAAAAACACATGTGAAACTCCTGCTGAGGTCACTGATGTGACTGACACCAGTCTTAAGACCTCACTCAGCCTTTCAGCTGTGAGATCAGAGTAGATATCATGTTATTAGCAGAGTCACACAGCATTGGAAATGTAACTTTTACAAGAGATGAAGTCTGCAAAATATACTGCTATATTAACATAGAAAATGCCAATGCAGCGTAAAGTCCCCACCTGAATCAAAGAAATAGAAAAATATGAGGTCATGCATTAAAAGCAGTAAAAGCAGTAACCAGGGCAGTAATCGTAAAGATGCAGCCTCAGAGGGTTCAATACACACAGAAAAACCACCAAGGTGCTCTGCGCATGGCAAGAGCAGTATCACATCAAGCAATGCCCGAGGTGATGCCCTCACTTCTCTTGCTGCTTAGAACAGTCACATAATGGCTACTTACACCTAACAGCTGCAAAAGAGGTGAAAGCTTTCTTTCCTGTTTGTCTACCCACACCCAAAAATGCAGCCTGTGACCTAAAGACAAGGGGTTACCGGGTACTGCACTCTACCGTGCATTTAAAAACTTAGAGCAGATAGTGTCTTAAACTGATCAAATGAAAGCAAAGGCATCTCCCTTGCACGTGAATGGGAAACAGTGCAAGTGCCCTGAAGCCACCAAGCTGTCACTGAGAGCTGCTTGTGCGCTGTGGGATTGCAGAGGTCAACTGCCACAGTTTTTAACCCAGACTAGAACTGCGACAACGCAGAGCAACATGACACAGAAAGCAATTACAGTTAAGACTTTGCTCTTAGGAAATAGCTCAAAAGCTATCAATACCTGTTCAGAAGCACAAGAGCTTCCATGTGCAATATGATGTTTGTTCCCTGTACATGGAACAGTGATGATAATGCTTATTTTTTGCACTGTATCTTATGCATCTCTGGTTAATCCAAATCTCTCCTGGAAGGTCCTGGAAGATGTATCCTCCTCTTTCCCAATAAACAAATGTTTGCAAACTCTGACTGCTTTCCAAAGTCCTGCTGTTTCCTCTCATATGAAAAACAAGTGATACCAGATGCTGCAAGCAGGAAGGGAAGTGAAATTAAAAGAAAATATAATGGAGTAAAATGTGCTGTTCTAGAACCAGGTTGAAAGTTAAGCAAATCTTTCCAGTAGGATGCTCCAGAAGCATTTAGAAATTTAGAAAAATATTGTTTCCAACACAGCTGAATGGCTTTAAAGTCTCCAGCAAGTCTCTCAAAAAGCCAGTGCCGCAAGCATGTTATCTTTACAGAAGACATCAAGAAGGCTACTTGTGTTAAAAAAAAAAAAAAAATTAAGTTCTACAGTTAAAAAACCCTTTCAGATACATTGCAAGCAATATAATGCAAAGTTAACAAACAAGAAGTTAGAACAACACTGGAGTTTTCCAGCAGGTCACAGCTCCTAGCAAACAATTCCAAGGGAATACAATTTTTAACCTCTGAGAAGTAACAACAGTAGCTCTGAAAGCAAACATACAGTTTTTAGACAAATCTGACCCATAACTATTAAAAAGCACTTCTCATTTGTTTTTAAGAACAGACTAAATATGCTCGTTTTGTACAATCAGTCTCTCAAGCCAAATTTGTTTTACACAAGCCTTTGCAAGGCTTCTAGAATAGCCTGCCTTATTCTGTGCAAAGATTGGCATGGCACACAGTACCACACACCTGATAAAGCAATACATGTACAGTACATACTCCTCGTATTTAATGCCCTGCAACGTATTTAATTTTAGGGTACCCAGACAAATCCAGCTGTGAAGATTGCTCTTTAAAGCATGCAGCAAGCAGTAGCTTCCACAATACCCTTTACCAGCTATAAAAGCAGTTCCTTCCAGACAAGACATTCACACCATAATCTCTAACACCATCTTTTAAAATGCAGTTATTGCAACATGCTTCAAATAAAGCCATGATGTAATGCCTGGATTCTACCAAAGCAATGCAAGTTCTGCTTCATCGCAACTCACCACCCTAAACTCCATGATCCTAGTGCTTTCCGAACAATTTAACCTACACAGTCCTATGTAAAGCCATTGTGGCTTCCAACGCAAGACTGCCTCCTTCTCAGTGTAACCCTGCCGTCCCAGCTATTGCCCAAGGTATTCTGTCCAAATCTTTCAAGCCAAGAAAGCAGGTAAGCAGCTGTGCTCTCTTGCAAGCTGCTTGAACAAGAAGTTCTCCAACTGCCAAACAAGCCACAGCTCACCACCTCAAAAGGCGGGCTGTGTCTGCTTGCAAAAATTCCCTTGGAGAGACTATTTTAAGAAGTCAAGAAAACAAAGGAGGAGAGAGTTTCATGTTGTGAGGGAATTTCATGTCCTTCATTAACTCGCAGGAAGGGCACCTGAGGGTTCCTCTTTAGGACTACAAAGCTCCATATTCTACAGAAGCAAAAGAAATGTACAAAGATTAAAAAGTTGTCTTAATATTAAAATCAGGATTATTTCAAACAACCTCAATGTACCACATTTCAAGCAGAGCCACAGTTACCTGAGGGCAGACATTGCCACGAAAACATAATTATTTCATTTAGGTAGTTTATCTAGTGAAACTATTAGTATTCAGCAGGCAGTGAGGACACTCCTTGATGAGACCTGCCTTTACTACTACCAAGAACAGACTCAAACTTCCGAGCAACTACAGGCAGCAATTAGGTGGAATTCAATCCAGCTTCAGGACTTTCAGTAGCAAAGCAAAACCAAGACCCTATTTGAAGTGCTGAGCACTGCAGTACATCACCCCGAACTGTTCAAGTCTCTTCAAGAGACACTAGCACATGTCTGACAGGCTTTACTCCAGATCAGTAGTCTGCAGGACCTGGACCTGGTAGCCCTGTTAATGTTAACACTTTTCATTATCTTTTATTTTCCCTTAATCCTTCCTAAACTTCAAACATTTGGACTACTATTTTTCATGTAGCGCATGTGCCTCATGCTTATCATTATCAGTATTTTGTACAGAACTTCCCTGCCCTGTCATTACCAGAAATGACACCAAGAAAACAATGTTTGCCCAAACTCCACTTTGGGAAATCCAAACCTTGAAATAATTCAGCACCCTTTGCTTTGCACTAGCTTTTTTAAAGGCTCTCTACCCGCTCTATTAAAATTTCTTTCCAAAAGGTACCAGAAATTGTCCCCTAGAAAAAAAAAAATCCCTTCAGTTTTTACCAGCCTCCTTTGTCTTTGTTTTGTCATTTCCTCTTTAAACTAGTCTATACACATGCTTATGACAGACTGAGCATGTCAGAGATTCATAGGGGAGTCCACCTGCACGGAGCAGAACGCTTCCTAACGATCTCACCACAGTTTGAACGCTAATGCAAAAAGAGGGAGCCTTCAAGTGAAAGCAACCACCCAATTCAAATACCATGAAACAAGAGCTAGATCCAGAACTGAAGAGATGGCGGCGGAAGAATGATATTGCCAACACTTAAGTTTCACCCAATTTTAGGAAACTGTTTTTCAGATGTTTGGGTCCATGCTGTCTCTGTTTGTATCCCCAGAGGGACGTGCATCCCATCCACCAGAAGTCATCCTCTGGAGAGGCTTCTGTTGTTCGACTATAAAAGGAAGCCTCCATAACTAACTTCAGCTGTGGTCCAGGAGGAAGAGCTGAAAGCAAGGGAAGGGAAGGATAGTGTTACAGACAACCACAGCCTTTGGAAATCCCACCCCTCCTTAACCAGGCTCTCAGACACACAGTTGCACCCTCCCTTTCCCACCCGTTTTTGAGCCCATCACCCCCTTCCCTGTAAAAAACTGAATGGGCTAAAGACTAAAACAATCAATTTTTCTGCTGGGGTAGTTGTCTTCTGCTTCAGAGGCCTGACCAGCACCAGAGCTGGTCTACAGTAAGTAGCAGGAACAGACAGAAAAACACCTTTCTCTTTGAGCATAGATGGCACTGACTTGTCTCAGAGACCTCAGAAGTCAGGGCTAGACAGCTGATGCTAAGCTAGGAATGACAGGAGAGAGGAAACAGTGAGGCAAATCACTTGTGGGAACGCACAGAAAGATCAGGACTCAAAACCCAAGTGGGAAAACAAAGCCAACAAGAAAAGGAGAATGGGAGAGGAGAAACAGAAACAGTTGTCAAGAGCCTGGTGTAGAAGCCAAGTCATGATACTCCTCTGCTATCAACAAATACTTAGCAAATGCAGCAGTTGAGAATGTGCCCATCTCTCCCCAGGTTGGCACAAAAAAGAAACATGAGCTTACCACCACTAGCTGACAGGCTGGCAGTTCAGGTGACAAGGCTGAGCAGGAGAGACAGCAGTTCTGCTGCCACAGGGAGCTTTTTTTTTTTCCTCCCCTCCTTTTTTTAAAATCTAGGATCACCTAAAGATGATCTGCATGTTCACTGTACAATAATTAACTGTTACCAATTCCCTCAAGATCTCTGTCATCACTCAATCCACAGGGCAAGGCTGGTCAAAGGTTCACTCAGGAAGCCTTAAAATTAAGCATTTGCCTGTAAGGGCATTTTCCCAAGTCCCAAATCTCTCCCATATAGGATGTCCTCCTACCCACCACATTCTATACATTACTCGGACAAATCATTTCTCTTACCTGGATTAAAAGCAACTTCAGAAAATGGTTCCGGTTTGCAATTTAGCTCGAAAATTAATTGAGTTTGCAAAACAAGGTGGCTGGTGCAGCAGTGGGCAGCGCTAGTATTGCCACTGAGCCAGAAGCTCACAAAACCTACTCCTTTAGATGCCCGTGTCATTTACTGCAGAAATCAGAAGGCATGGTAAGAAGCCAACAAACTGCATGCCTCACAGTGAAGCCAGCTGACAGCTACAGCAGAGAAATTAATTCCCTCTCTCTGCCACAACATTGCTACATCACTACAAAAAAGTAATCTCGTTTCATTTGCATTGATCCACTGCTTGTCTCCTCAGCTGCTCAGAAACCAAAGCTTTGAGTTAAACAAGAGTTCAACTGAATTTGAGGCAGAACTGCAACTATCCCCCACACTTTGTGCCAGCTCTCCCCGACCCCCACAGTGAGGCAATCCAGTGGGAAAGAGGGCAGGTTAGCAGGGTTACTTCTACCAGCCCACCTCCCTGCACCACCTCACCTCCGAGTGAGTCTGCCAAGCACCCGTGCTAGAAGAGGGAAGGGCCAGGAACGTGCAGGCAGTAGCACGAGTCGCTGCTGCTGCACTGCCTCAACGGGTTTGAGCTACGCCAGGACCACAGCCTGGCTTCAGTCCGCTCCGCGGCGGGCTTAGCACTCACAGCGGCAGCTGAGGTCCACGGGAGCCGTGTCAAACTACGGACACTTCAGCCTGCGGCTCAAGCACTGTGAAATAGGGGTAATTACGACTCCTTCATAAACAGTCTTAAAACCAAAAAAGTTTGTAAATATCGGACACTACTGTGGAACGTGCCACAGAACGTCCATGCAGAAGCTAACAATTATGTCTCCAAACTAAGTCCTAAATCACACCCAAGAAAAGTCTGAGACCATCCAATGAACCAATGAAGAGCACTGAACAGCCTTCCAGCTGAAACCAGGCAAGGTTCCTGCAGAAAACCAAGCAATTACCTATTATCACAATGCACATACAGAGGGGGCCCGATAAAGCTTTTTGGTTTTGTCATAACAATTTTCCTTTGGTCAAAGCCTTAGTAGCATCCACACAAAAATGGATTTAAGGAAAGTGTGGTGCACAAGGTGACTCTATGAAATGCTTTGACAATACAGACAAAGCATCCCACTTATCCACTTTTAAGCTAAACTAGTAGAAAATCTGATTTATTTACACCTGTGCAAAACATGCCCAAATTGCACGCTCTTGAGTGTGTCTGATGCAGTCTGTTTTTCCTGAGTTAAAATATTCTCTCATTTCTATCTCAAAGAGTACTTAGCTGAGATCTGAGGTTTTTGGACTGCTCTAAAGGCACACCTGCATTTTCTTCTCCATTTGCTGACAACAGCTATAAATAAAATTACAATCATTCACTTAATTCTGAATGATATACTGACATTTGAAAAGGAGATACTTCTAGCAAGCAATATTAACAAAAAATTAGGAGATAAGCCATCTTAATAAGCAAGTAGAGGCAGGAAAGAAATCAACAAGCTGACAGGCATCTTCAAAACTGTAGAGCCCTCCAAGCCAACTACTTAACTCGGGTCATAAATAATACCTAGATGTGGTCAATTTAACTATCAGCAGTTTACAATATCAAAGTCAGCTAATTACAACAACTTTATATCTTAACAATGAAGAATTGCTCTTTCAGTTTCACTGCCAAGTACAGAAAATACTTTAGCTGCATTTATCCATGAAACTTATCTTTTACAAAATGTTGATGTGACATCAGGGTAAAAAACTAGCCTAAGGCAAAGGGTGTGAAAATGCATTTTCTTGTAATTTACTTTATGCTGCTCACAAGCCTGCAGGGTGGATGGATTTAAATGGCCTATTCGGATAATGATTAGTATAGACTAACATCCTGTTCCATATTCGTAGTTCAAGCACTTTCCTAAACATTGGGTATCATCTTTAGGGTCATCTCCCACTTTTTCTTCCTATCTCCACACATTTAAGAATTTGATCAAGTGACAGACAATGATGAACTATGTCACAATTTCTGCACTGAGGCTGCTTTTAGACAAAGCATGGTAATCAGTTAAAACGTACATTTTGAAGGCACTCTATGTAGCTAATAAAACATACAGAACATGCAAGAAAAAAACGTTTTAATGCATTTTGTATGGAAAACCAGTTAATTTAACAAATAGGAAGTATTTCTGCCTGGTAATTTAAAACAAACTGTTTCTAGGCACTTTCTGCTGACAGATTTTTAGAACTAGGAACTGTCTTTTTCTTAAACCTCTTTTTTATTCATTAATTAAGTGAAGGAGGGGTTGGATAAATTCCACCCCCTCTCCCTCTTTGCTTTGTACTGCCTGAATAAACTCAAAACAGTTAAAGAATAGACTGATCCAGCTGAAAAGTCAGTAAAGGTCTATTTATTTTAGGTTGGGTTGCTGCTGCCAAAAGAGGAGGTTCCGGTCCCCTCCCTCCTCCGCTGTGTCCTTTGTGCCACAGTCATTCAACTTATCCACTCCGATCCAGTTCAGGGCAGCAGTTAAACTGGAACTAAAAAAATAATCTAAGCCACCAGAGACTGGCGGAAAAGCAATGAACAGTCAACTAACTGGGAGTCTGGCAGTTCATCTAAAAATAAAGCAAAGGGTGCTTCTGCTTGTATTTTGTTAGATATAAACACAAAACACAGTGTAAACACATCTAAATGAAGTAAAAATAATACTTGGGCAGTACATGCTTGCTGCCAGAGTTATAAGGAAAGTCAAACACTGAACTGGTGGATGCCTGGCTTAGGGGTGTTTCCACTGAAGCTCACACTAATCAAAACCAGGAGGCTGCCACAGCCTAACACTCCCTCCCACTCCCCCACCAACCAAACCAACCTTCCCCTTGCACAGACAGATGCTTGAGAAATTGCCCATCAATGGAATTCTCAAAAATAGTTTCTTCTGTTTGAAAACTGGAGCGGGATTTCAAATTCCATCCAGGTATCTGCTGAAATATGCAGTCATGCTCCTAACAGGTGTCCCTAACTTCTCCCTTGCACCAACCCTGGCACTCAGACCCTGCACTGAGGCAACCTGGCTCACCACCCCATCAGCGGTGGGCTTGGGGGAAGCACCATTATCTGGTGGTGGTGGGGTGGTGGTGGAGTAGGTTGAGGGTTTTTTGAGAGGGTAGGGAGGAAAGAGGTTGGATTTTTGTGGATTTACTCAGCCAGCTGGCACACATGAGAACAGCATAAGATGAAATGGCCATGGCAGAGAGGGCAGGGGAGAGGCAAAGGTGGGCGCAGACCTTCACTTTCAGCAGCAGCAACCTGTTATCCCTTTGTCACATGTAAATTCACCATCAGTTAACATTACACTGAACCACCAATGATCCCACAATCAAATATTTTTGTGCTATTTCAATTTAACTTCATTTTCCTGGCTTCAGAGGAAGCTGCCTAGCGCAGAGTTACGCGCAAAGCCCCTCAACAACCCCCAGAAGCTCTACTCCGCTGTGCTGAGTCGCTGCCAGGAGGGTGGGCAAGGGGAAAGCATTTTAACCAGCACCCAAACCCTGCCCGGGGGTCCCCGTTCTTAAAATTTTTCAGAGGGAAACTTGCTGCAACAACAACAAAAAAAACAACAAAACAAGTGTTGGTGCTTTCAGCACAGAGACCAGAGTTCTGTTTAGACAGATCTCAGCATGCTGAAGACCATTTAATTTGTTCCAACACTGCAAATGCCATTAAAAGAAAAATGCCCCTCACACATACCCCTTCCATTCACCCGCTGAGTGATCTGCATGAAGGAATCAAACTGGTTAAGGACCCTTTTTTGGGAGAAGAGGAGGGAAAAAATGAAGAGATAATTAAATTAAAGCTAGGGCAATGGTTTGTTTTTCAGCAGTACCAGCCTAAGAGGACAAGAGCTCCTGCCTTTGCTGGCACTTGCAGCTAATAATGCCCTAAAATCATCATGCAAAACAGCCTAGGGGTTCTTGTGAAGCAAGAGGGGACATCACAGGGAAAAGACTTGATTAGGCAGGAATTTCACAAGATATTTAACAAGTATGTATCTGGAAAAAACTATTAAGCGTGTCATCACCACGTTCTCACTAACCACCACTAGTCCTCCCTCTGACAACCACTCTAATTCTCGATGAAAACAAGTCAGGGATAGGGGGGAGAAAATAAGATGGGGGGGGGGCGGCAGGGGAATAAAAACAAAAAAAAAACCAAAAAAAAACCCACAAAAAAACCAAACCACAACACCCTCAGCACTACAAGGAGAGGACCTGTGAAGGTGTCCTTCAAAAACAGAAAGCACACCAGCTAGTAACAGTACATATTTGTTGTTGGGGTTTCCCCCCCACACTCTATTTTTTCCTTTATTATTCCATCACTTAAGGCAGTCGCACTACTACACTCTACCTTTCATAGGGCTGCTGATGCAAGTAGCACTGAGGATTTGTATTGGAGCAAGGGCTTGGCTCAGTATTCAATGTTTTGTTTCTAGATCGGACTCAAAAGCAACCACTACTTAGGATTTTTAAATACCCCACTTCATTCAGAGATCTGCAGCCAACTGGATGATGAAATAGAGCAACACGCTATGCCGCACAAAATACACAACAGTCAAAAAAACTGGAAGAAGTCTTTTGACTTCAACTGAAGTTTAGGGGAGAAAATGATCAATTGGGATTCATCTGCTAAACATGAGCCTCTAGCCCCAGCCCTCCAGGAGGCACAGGGTGCTCCGAGAGCACCGCACCCCCTCCCCGCTGGCCCCGAAGGCGAAGCCCCAGACAGGCTCTGCCCACTCCCTCCAGCAAAGGCTGGCAGCGGGGCAGAGCCACCTCAGGACACCAGGCAGGCAGACCGCCCTGCAGCAGAAGGGATACCCCTCTTCCTTCCAAGCCACCAGCGCTCAGGCTCGTGTATTTGCGCTTGGCCCACAAGATGGCACTGACAGAAAGACTTTGCTCCCGCTTTTTTTCCCCTCTCTCCCTGCCTCCCTCTTGACAGCAGGCTCACCACCGGCCCTGGGCTGGTTCAGAGGAGGACTGCCACCTACTGAAACACCACACCACCCTCCCACACGGCCGAGTTTCCCTCCTCACCTGCCCTCAAGTTACCCAACCAGCTAGGTCCTGCTGGCGTCATCAGGCAGGTAGGCAACGGACTGAGGCATCCCAGCTGAAGACAGCTTATTTTCAGTAACAAGGGTCTGAGGTTTTCAGCACTACAATTTTCTCTGTTACCTAGAATTTTTCAGTATTTCCTGAAAAACAAAGACCTGGAAAAAGCAAGCAGTGTCAAAAGAACGTGATGCTTCCCACACAGGCAGACTCCAGCTCTCAGTAACACTGACAAGATCAGCCCAGAATCTGATGAAACATCTAAACACGGTTAACTACAGCAAAAGAGAGGGTTCAAGCTGAAACATGTGGGAGCTAGAGCTATCTGGATATTCAGCTGAAGAAAGATAAGATTAATTCCCCTTAAGGAAAAATCACCATATTCTAATAGGCCTTTTCCTTTCAATTAGAGGAAGTGAGCAAGGCACTTTTCTCCTCTCATCAACACGATCTTGCAAAATCAAGTCTGTGAAACCTCCTCTCCACAGCAGAGTGCATATCACCTTTCCCACACATGCCAAGATACTTACATGCAAGCAGAAGTCAAGAACAGTTGCAAAGCTGGAAGCATTTAAGAAATCAGAGCAGGTCACAGAAAACCTAGATTTGATATTGCATCTTTTTGACACAACTGAAGTGATCTATGTTGACTCCTAAGTCCCAAGTAAAATCAAAAGAAGATTCTGCCAAGATCACAATAAAAAAAGCAGCAGCCTCTTTTGCGGAGCTGGACTCTCTTCTGCATAGTCCTCATCTCAGGTAATCTTCAATGCAACTATTCCACCAGAATTCCTCCCTTGCCAATCAGATAGTCATTGTCACAAGAAAAAAAAAAGTTTTCCAAGTTCCTGCAGAGACCGAGCACTGACATCTCCTATATTGCAGAATGCACTTCAGCTATGAGGACCTTCTTAGTCCAAAAGCGTATGTTAAAAACATACAATGCTACGTCATTAGATCTGCAGGTACTCAAGTTTTCTTCATACAAAATACCACCACCTATAACACATTCTGTATAGAGGTAGATCTTTTGTAGTCCTTCTGTCACACACAGGCTTGCGAAATTCAGCTGACACCTAATAACAAGGTAACTGGGTTCAGTATACACAAGTTGCAGAGTGCAAGCTTTATCTACATTTTTATTTTCAGTATTATTGACAGCTAAAAAATGTCTTACAAGTCTTCAAAACTATTCAAAAGAAGTGTGTGTGTGGGGAGGGAGTCCAAGACTTCTGAAGTCCAACTTCACAAGTCATTCATAAAAAACAGAACAGCAACTAAGAAAACCATAGCCATCCCCTGTGAAGGAAAAAGGCAGGCAGACCCTGATGTGTACACAGACCTGGCTTCTGAAACACACTTCACTGCTCAGCACGCACCTCACAGCAGGCACACCACCACCCTAATGCCCCCTCCATCCCCTCTTGCACCACCCAACCTACTGTACCTGCTGCCGCTCTCTTGCTGGGAAGGATGGAGCAGCTCACCTGCTCTCCTCCCAAGGTCTTCATGCCTGGCATCCCCACCACGCCTGCACAGCTTGCTCCTTGCTCAGGGCTGAACAAAGTGCCTCCTCCCACAGCGCTCACCCTTCAGAAAGCCATCAGATGAGCCCTTCCTCACTGCGCTTCCCACCAAAGAGCTGGAGGGCAGGAGAGGGCTAAAGAAATTAGAGAGCAAGAACTCCTCTGACAAGTCAGGAGAACAGCGTAAGTCAGCAAGCAGCCTCTTCTCCCTTTTTCCCCCCTCAGGGACTCAGAAGCTCTGCCCAAAACCCTCTTCCCCTCCAGCCCTCTCTACCCACCCTTTTCTCCGAATTTTCCAAGTTTCCACACTTTCCCTCACATGATGAGCTCCTCTTCTATCAAAACAGCACTTTTGTGAAAACAATTTGGTATATTTGAGCATAGGAGTACAATGCTGAAATCTTCTGTGCATTCTAGATTAATAGTGCAATACATTTTAATTGCTAGATGAAGGTTCATTCTATTCTTAAGATCCAAATGAACACCACAAATGAAGCAGTTACACAAAAGCCTCTCCCAAACCACAGAGGAACTCATTTGCAAAACTACTCTGAACAGATCTATACTAGATAATATGTACAGCGAAGTACAGTGTGTCACTGCAATTTGCCTTGTATGTACTGACCTCCAAGACAGGATGGAAACATTGTGGGTGTATTTTGACATGCCAGACTCACCCTCACATACAATCCACGCAGAGAAGACAAATGGATCTGCACGCCAGAGACTCTGTACACGCACACTCATAATTTTTGCCTTCAAAGTATCACGCCAATAAGTAATACAAAAGAATTGGCAGGAATGAAAAAAATTACGGTCCAATTCAAAAATTCTGAATTATTTTTTACTTGGGAAATATTGAATATAGCACTTAAGTAGCAAAAAAAAAAATAAATATTACTACATTCCCCAACCACGTTTGTTATAGTGCTCCTTATTACAAAGGCACATGCTTTTAATTTACTTTTGTTATTTGCTAGGAGTTTTTTTAAGTCATCTTAAAATTTTTCAGTTTCAGGTGCTTTTGAACACATACCTCAATAAGGAGAAATATTATTATTTAATGAAAGCCACTGGAGTCACTTTAGTCAAGAAGTGATGGCACAATACTACACAGCTGATGATGCAACAAGCTTGGCAGAACCACAAGAAATAAATTCTCATGGGAAGAGAAGGAAGGTTTAAGTGAGCAGGGAACAGTGCAAGGATCTGAAATGCTACCATGCACATTCGTGTTTTAGACTGTGTTTTACTGGATAAAACTGTAACAGCTTCTGATACTACCATTCCTTCCTGTCCAACACCTCCTCAGCTAACATGACACCATGCATGAATGGTATATGAGAAAAGGAACTGGTATGACCTTAAAAAACACACCTTTCCCCCCTATTCTATTTCTAAGACACCTTTAAAGTAGTATTCAACGGCTTCTCCTTGATGGGAATACAAACAATTGGTAAACACAGGAAACATGACCACAGACCTAGACTACTACTTTGCACATCATAAAAATCCACATTATAAAAAGAAGCCATTCTATAAAAGTAACGTAAATAGTAAAGAAACAGCATTTTCCTGTCTTAGAAAGGTTACAAGGTATGTTAACATGGCCTTCCAGTCATGCAAGTCAGGCTGTACTTCTCTATTATATGTGATGGGCAAAATAGACCAAAAAGACCTGCGAACAAACTGCATGAAACACTGGTTTTCAGAATTTTCATATTAACACATGACAAAAAGGCTAGAAATTGGGGGGGCCAGTTACATCTTGAAGGTCAGTACGTACAAGGCGAGCTGCAGTGACACACTGCACTTCGTTTGCAAAACTACTCTGAAGAGATCTCTACTAGATAATATTTAGAGCAATCAGAAATTGGGGAATATTTAGAGCAATCAGAAATTGGGGGGGGGGGGGCGGGCCAAGGAATACAAGTAGACGTATCTTTAATAAAAGATATAATGTCTTTGTACAATTTTTCCCTTTTGAAAAATCTGCCAGTAAGATCTCAGCCTCCAAATAAAATTTTCCAACGTGTGGTCTGTAAGCAAAAGAACGGTAACTCTAAAACATCAAAATTCTGGAAAATGTTTATGACGAAGAATCATGAAGGCATTCGGCCACAGCATTCGACAGCACACCTTCTGGGTTAGAAAGACATTCTGTTGGAATAAAACCAAGATCAAATCTAAAGAAAAAATTGCTCTTGACAAAGACAACAGTCTGAACAAGGGTTGAAAGGAGTAGGTGGGTTCAATACAGATTGAACTTTTGTATTATCTTCATCATAAAATTGGCCTAAAGCTCTTCAGTACTAGAATCCTAGTCACTCCTCTAACTCACTTAACAGATGTCAGCTAAATCCATCTATGCTAGCAGCGTAGCTCTACATTTTCCTTACACAAACAGGCCTTTGAAAGCTTGCAGAATACCTTTCCAAGGCCATAATGGTAGCAGGACTGTAGCCATAATGATCTGACAAAGTATGCAAGGCTCAGAGAAAAGGAGCGTCACCGAATAGACCAACTGCTACAGTTGGGGTGGGTGTGAGGGAAGCAGACAGACATGAAAGCTTGCTCCCTTAGCTGGTCTAACAGAATGACACTGGCACCTCTTACAAACTTTTCCTCAAGGCTAGAGCTGTATTATAGACATTTATAGATATTTGTATATCTTGATATAATTTATAGCTCTCAAGATTTAGTATCTCAAATTTGCATGCAGTGTTCTGAACCTTTAGGGCAAATCCTTCTTACACAAGAGATTTAATAATAAACAAGGGATCTTCTTAGACTGCATGAGACTGACAGGTTTGCTTTATTTCTTCTTTGGTTAGCTTACCGTAGAAATAAAATCCTGTTTTGGCACTGCTGCCTCTCTAATAAAATGACCATCCTGAATCCCAGAAGCAAGCAGGTCTCTTGGCAGGTACAGAAAAGGTTCTCAGATCCATGGCTTTTTCTATTAGCCCGTTGCCATTTTTCCTACCATTACAAAAGTCAGAAATACAAAACATTTTTGAGCTCAAGAAATCTGTTAACATTAGGCACTTGCAGATAAGCAGGCATTTATCTTTTCTTTGATTAAAGCCAGAGAAAAATGCTGTAAGACACTACTCATGGAATTTGATCGCATAGAGCTTGGTATTGTTCATAGGATGTATCAAGCATTCTACCCTTTAAACTACAGACACTAACACAGTTTTCTATTAACCTATTTTTGCTTATTATTCTACATTTAACTGCTCCCCAAACAAATCTCTCTGCTGTTGAACTATACAGTGATTTCTCCAAGGCCTTTTCTTGGCCCTGCAAGCTGTCAAGCAGCTCTGGTCAAAGAATGAGGAAAGACCACATTACATTCAGGAATCTGAAACTCCTTTGAAAGAGGACAAAACCAGAGTAACATAACACAGGTACAAGATAATCATTACAGCAAAAAACTTATTAGGGCTCAGACTCCTGTCACACAACGCTCTGTGACCATCACCTTGTCATTTTTGTCTCTTTTGCCAGACTTCTGTGGAAGATACTGTATATCTGCAGTGATTTCCATCTCAACTATATCCACCTGTACTCTTCTAGAGCAGAGATCACCACGTACAACAATTGTCTACGACTCTGTGTTGAAAATCAGGCCATTCTTCTCAGAAGGGAGTACAGTTAAATGTCTTCCCACCCAAAGATAAAACTATGGGGGAAACAGCCTTTAAAGCAAAAATGGCAAGAGCAGTATATGGCATATGTCTCCTGCCTAAGGAAAAAATGCACGGCAAGTTGTGAACCGACAATGTAGGCAGCTATTCTACAGTCCCTTCTATATCTACATACACATTCATCATAGGCAGTGAAGTTTCAAAGTAGAATACACTACCCAACACTAGCAGTTTCCAGAAGGGAAAAACAACATGGAGTTGCAAATCCAGTCCCTGGTTGAAGTCTTAAGAGCTGAGACCTATTAATGAAAAAATGTTCCTTATATCTGCACACAAAAAACCTGTATTAAAAAAAATTTAAAAAATAATACTTGCAGAACATTCTTCTGGTTATTTCTTGAAACTTACTCTGCTTTACCAACCCAGATTTCATCTTACAAAGGACTGCTGCAAGCTCCAAATTAAGTATTCTTTTTGCTCTGGAACACTTAAAACATCAAAAAATGGGAGGTGTGGGAAGGGAGCCACAGGTTTCCTCTGAGCAATCCTCCTCATTAGAATTTGAAATATACTTTCTGAATATCCTATGATCTTTCTAAAAGCCCAAACTTAGTGGGAAGTAAGAGGAAGAAGACAAGGAAAACAACTTTCAGACACCAGAATATTTCCAAACCAACAAAATTTCTCACCTCCGCTCCTTATTTTTAGGGTTGGAAGATAAGAGTCATCATGTCCTCCAATAAAAGGATGCCACAGAGGAAAACATCCCAAAGAAGCCATTTACTGCCATGCAACTTTCCATTAACCACAGTAGTTTACCGAGTTCTCAAACATGCCATAAAGTCTCCAAAGCTGGAACCATACAGAGCTCCAGAGCAAGGCAAGGAGCTCTGACAAAGTTTCATAAAAATACAATTCTACTACTTCCAAGACGAGTTCAGGTCTGGGAGCAGAAAGTGCTTGTGCAATGCCAAACCTAGGCTAACCAAAACCAGTACTGTGTTTTTACCACACTCACAAAATTACACACAGAGAAATCACTTAATCAAAAAACATGTAACTCAGATTCAATGCCAGGCTCAACTGCACCCCACGTAGAGCCATGCAAAACTCATTGTGGAATACTTGTTAGGAAAAGCACCACATTAGTGCACAGCACAAGGTCACATTTCCCCACATCACTCTAGAGCTTCCTCTGATACCAGTATTATCCAAATGTTTCTACTATTTAAGATACCACATGCACATCCACCACTGTGTCAAATATTTACACTCACCATTAACTCTTGATTTGTTAATCTGACCTCTCTGAAAATACTGCCTTCAGCACTTCCAGAGACACTCTTCACACTCTTTGCTCAATGCAATCTCTAAACCTGATCGCAACTAAGGAAGCATTACATAGATGCTGCACAGAGGAGCTACGGCATCTCCCCAGTTCCCACAGCGAGGAAGGCAGAGATCCACGAGGGCTGACTCACACCTTGTTAAAGCAGACAGGAGAAAGAGCCCAGGATTAGCAGAGGGCTGAGAGGCCCCTGACAGCTACTCACTGGTTCAATCCAGGTTGCCATTCCTCTCATCTTTGGCCACAGCTAGGGGGTTGGAAAAATTAATGAGAAAACAACAGGGAACGGTCAACATACAAGCCATAAATAGACACACAAGAGGCTCCATAAGCCCAAGCATTTGTGCTCCTTCCTGCCAGCCTCTCAACTCTCCTGGTAGCTTGGGCGTAATTCCTGTTCTAACATGCTGAGCTGGAAGCTACTGCAGCCAGTTACCTCCACGTAAGAAAGGAGTTTCCGGCAACCTTGCTGAGAAGCCCCTGAGGCCAGGTTAACAATTTGACTATGCCCAAAGATATTCAGGCTCTGAGAGTAAGACCAAAATTACCTTTTCTTTTAATCATTTTTCTTCACTTTTTTTCCTTAGAGTGACAAGAAAAAGAGCTGACAAAAGCTTTCTGCAACTACAAAAGAGAGACCAAACTGCAATGCTGTGACTATGCCCAGCCTGTCACAACTGAAAAAAACTCAAGCTTAGTGACAAACCTGATGTAGGAAGCGAGTAAGAGGGGGGGATGGGGACAGGGGAAGATATTCATTGTAAATTCCCCCCCCCTTTTGCTTTAACATTTGCAATACTCAATTTATTTCCGAATTGCGATTTGAAGTGCCTCCCTCCCCAATTCTCTTTAGCTCATGCATATCTACTCCTTGACTTTTCACTCAGCTCTAACACACCAATGTTCAAAACGTGAAAAACTCCATGCAGCCCTAGAAAAAACAAATGGAGGGACAGCTGCTTTAAGGCAAAACAGAATGCTTGAGATAATGCAAAGTTCACCCCAGAACCTCGTTTCTGAATATTTTAGAACTTAATTTGTTTTTTGTCTCCCAATAAAGCCTAGAAAATTCTCTCTTTACTGGGGGCCGGGAAGAAAGACAGGTAAGCATGCAAGGCCTTACTTCACAAGGAACGGTGCCAAAAGCTGTCTTAATTTCCATCTTTCCCCATGATGGAACCTAAGATTAAATGTAAGTCCTGTAAGTATCATTAATTTCACTAATGATACCTCACCATCTAGAGGCCTCAGGAAAACAATCAGAATCTTTTTAATGATATTCTGTTACTGCCTGGTAAAATTACAGGCAGGACCAGAGGTACTGTAAGAACCTGAGAACTAATTAAGGCAACACTTCACTAATTTAAGTCCAGAAGCACTCGGAATCATTTCTTCCACCCAAAAAATACCTCTAAGAACTGAAATTACAATACCCCTTACTTTCCAATGCAGAGAAGTTGCAACCTGTTTTTTATCGCATTGGGTCCTTACCACCCACACACATCAAGTACACCCGACAGCAGCATGTACTTGCTATAGCTAAATATACTGGTAATATATGACTACCTAATTTGCAACCCTGTGAACGCATGTTTGGAAAAGATGGCAGTTTGCTGGGCTTTTATGTAACATACATTTAAACAGAAGAAGCATCACCTACCATTTTCCTTAATTAGTATTTCATTTGGCTGTTAACGACTTCATTACCACAAGCCAACTCCCGTGCTTCAGAAACAGTTTCAGAAATAAATCGCATACAATTTATACCTTTATTACCAAGAATCCGCTTGAACAGAAAAGCAAAGGTTCCACTCCCAACCAAGCCGGGCAAACCCCCCCGGCACACGGATCCCCGGCAGCATCTCCCCGATCTACGCTGGAAGGGGGCGAGGGGCGCACCCTCCCTCAGCCCTCGCCGAGGAGAGGCGAGGAGGCCCTTCCATGCCCCTTCCACGCGGTACTCGCACCGCCG
>NW_010566128.1:0-928 GCF_000687285.1 Phaethon lepturus
CCCCAAATTGAGTTAGGATGAATAAGTGGAGTTATATTTCACTGATATTTTTAATATTTGAAATTTAGCCTGTAGTTGCTCGGTTTGTGAAGTGCACATAAAATAGCAGCTAGTGACATCATCTCCATTTCAGAGAAACCCGGGGAAACGCAACAAGGAGAAGCATGTTCCAGAAAGGATTTTTTTTTTTTTTTTACGTTTTCAGTAGTTCTAATACTGATTGAAATGTTGTAAATCCGAGGTAGAAAATTCTATTAGTATCTCATTTGCAAGAGTCTTAGCTGTGAAGAATGAATTGGATTATTTTGAAGGGAAGTGAAAGGTTTACGTGTTCTAGTACCAAAAGTGGAGGGAAATCCAAGTGCCCGGTGGAGGCATCCCACCACAGTCCCACCACTGGGCATCTCATTCTGCAACAAGAAGGATTTATCATAGAATCATGGAATCACAGGATGGTTTGGGTGGGAAGGGACCTTTCAAGGCCATCTCATCCAACCCCCTGCAGTGAGCAGGGACATCCCCAACCAGAGCAGGGTGCTCAGAGCCCCGTCCAGCCTGACCTGGGATGTTTCCAGGGATGGGGCATCCACCACCTCTCTGGGCAACCTGGGCCAGGGGATCACCACCCTCACGGTGAAAAATCTTCCTTCTAACTAGTCTGAATCTGTTCTCTTTTAGTTTAAGACCATCACCCCTTGTCCTACCGCTACAGGCCCTGCTAGAAAGTCTGTCCCCATCTTTCTTATAAGCCCCTTTAAGTATTGAAAGGAGATTTAGGAGCTTCATCACCTTTGGACTGATCTCTGCTGGCAGAGTCATTCCCAGACCAAATGCCCTGATGTTTGCAGGGCGGTTTGGGTGCACTGGCCCTGGCACCGGTGCCCCATGCCCAGGCTTTCTCGGTGGGAGCCGTGGCCGGTGCCCGAGG
>NW_010566128.1:1002-1335 GCF_000687285.1 Phaethon lepturus
AGCCGCAGCCTAGTTTAAGTAGGACTGAGGAATATGCATCATATGGTGCCTTTGGAAACTTTACTCCTTGCCTAGAGAAATGATTTACAGCTCTTTCCGATTATAAGACATTTTCTGCCCTACTTAGAATTGGGGCAGATTTCCGAAAATGTTTGGGTATTAAAAGACGCGGTGACGCTCTCACTGGGTCCTTCAGAAAGAGCTAAGCTGTGGCAGCGAGCAGCCTAGTTTCCAGCGATGCATCAGGTGCCTCTCGAGAAAATTTGCTGTTAAAGGAGTGATCCCCACGTGTGGCGGTGCCAAGTGGATCGGCACCTCAGAAGGTATTTCGGC
>NW_010566128.1:1466-1755 GCF_000687285.1 Phaethon lepturus
TCGGCCCCTCGGAAGCCAGGGGCTTGGGCCACAGGCGTTGGCACAGCCTGAGCGCGTGTGCCCGCAGCCAGGGGAGGGGAGCGAGTGCCGCAGGCGGAGCAAGCACCCGGAGCACGCACGCTGCGCGGCCGTGCGGCGCCTGGGCTCGGTCGCTCTGCGGGTGCTGGAGCCGAGTAGTGCTGCCGCCCCACGGGCGTCGCTGAGCCTCCTGGGGAGGCCTTTGCCCAAATCCTCTTGAAAAATGGACCCTCCCTTGGTGAGATGCCGGGCAGCCTTCCACCGGGGACCG
>NW_010566128.1:2037-6144 GCF_000687285.1 Phaethon lepturus
GAGGCTGTCTGGGCGGAGGTCTCCTCAGCACAATGTTTTCTCAGAACTTCTGAAAAACTCCATTAGCTCTCTCCTCTTGAAGGTGACATTTATTTTCAATTCTCCCCACAATACGATGATGAAATTACATGAACTTTAAATCAAACTTTAGTGCGACAGGATAAATACGCCTCACAGCTGACTGCACCGAACTGGCGTCAGAACAATCGCGCCGGCGCTGCAATTTTATCATCTTAACAAATGTTTGTTTTCCATTTGCATTTGACAATGGAATTAATAAACTATTTTACCAATTTAAGTTTTATGAAAAGTGTATCCCACGGCTCGGCTCCTGACCCCACTTATCTCATTTATAGAATTTGTAGTCTTCACAGAATGGGAAAATGAGGGACTTGCGTTGCATCGTTTCAAACGCCTCCGCTTCCCATTTCCGTGCTAATAGTAAGGGCGCTTAACAACAATGGTCCATTGATCCGGTTTGTCTCTTACCTGCCCTGCAGCCACCGGGCAGTTGTTAAATGCAAAAGCCACAGAAGCAGATAACAAACCAGACCATTAGTGGACAGGCTTTGGCCACAATGGTTTCGATAATAATTAATATGCAGGATAGCTAGTCGTGTCACACACCGTTTCAGACTCGAATTGCATCTGTCAGTCCAAATTCTGACTACACGCGAGGCATCCAGCACCGAATCTAGTTAGACAGCTAACTGAATTAAAACAAAAATCTACAGATGCATGATAAATGCACAGGATGCTATGTCACACATGAATGACTTCTGTGCAGGCCAAATGACAGATGTATTTCCTCGACTCCAGGCCAGGCTCCAGCACAAACCACTCTTCATTTATCAATAATTGGGCCTTAATTTCATTTGGCAGTGCTAGAGCAGCATGCTCAGCTTCCTCTCCAATAGACTAACACTAATTAGACTTTTTTTGGGGCATCAATCTTTTTATTTTATCCTCTAATAATCAACCATAAGCATAGCTATATCTTGCCTTTTTCGAGGGACATGGTAGGCTTTCCCCATAACTCATTATTAGCGATAATGGAATGGGAATGGGAACCGTTCTATTATTTATGTCTGAGAGAGAGAGTGGCACCGAGGCAGGAGCAGGGGATCATACTCTGCCTATTCACATTGAATCAATGTCTTGATTCGTTTGCCACCTCTTTTGAATAATAAATGTCATGTTCTATTAGTCCTTATATAGCAAAAAGGGGATTTTACTCAAATAGAGTCTATTTATCAGGGACATTTAGAGTTAAAAACAGGCAGAGCAATTCGGATGTAAATGTGGCACACAGTATCCAGGCACTGGGACATTATGGTTCAATCCTGGAGACTGCCGAGTACCTCTGGGTGGTGCTGGGCGTCTCGACGCCGCTTAAAAAAAATTATCTCCACGGGAATAATGGGCACCAGGCAAGGCTGGGTTTCTTAACTTCCCAGGTTAGTGAAGGCAAACTATAAGATCCAAAAGAAATCGACCTTATATAAAATTTTTCCCTATATGCCATCACATATATGTGCATGTATGTGGGCATATGTGTATACACACACACGTGTGTTTATAGGGAAATGAAAGCACGTACATGAGAGCGTGCATACGCGTAAAGGCCGCGATGGGATAATCGTATAGCTTATTTACACCGCACATTATGCCACCAAAGGACTGATCCCTGCGGAGTTGCGCTTTGCAGCTGAATCCCCTGCAGTTTCAAACGCGGTGATTGAACTGACCTTGGTTTACATAAGTTTTGATCTTATCACCCGTCTTCTCTGTAAGCTCAGAGACGAGCACGATCTCTCCAAAGCCTTTTTCTGCCTTCAAGTGACAGACTGAAAAGACTGTTCCCATTTGCAGAGAAGACCTCAGCTTCAGGTAAGTGTTAAGCCCTATTGATTTGCTCCAGGGATCAGTGCTGTTCAGCGCCGCTCGCGCTCCCCTCGGTGCTTTCGCGCAGCGCGCTGTGTTTATTGGCACAGACTAAATCAGTGATGTGGTCCTCGGGGCTGATTGCTATGCCCAGATGATCTGTTGGAGTTTGCCGCACGATCCAATCTATGGCATAATTGAAGAGGATGAGGAACAAAATTCATCCTTGTTTCACCCCAGTAACTACGCCAAATTCAACAGAGAGCTCTCCATATGGTCCAACACAAGTTAGGTAATGTGTATATTATGCCATAATAAATGAAGTCTCATAGGTCTTAGTGGCTAGTTATTATCAAAGATCTTTCCTAGCAATTCATTGTGACTGGAACAGAATGCAGCGACTGGAAAGATGATAAATAGCGCTGCCGCGCAGTTGTGATAGCGATGGAAAAATCTGGGCTTGCAGTCTTTTGCTAAGTAACAATGTGCCCACATGTGTTCGCTCTCCACTTTTGGAAAAGTCTAACCGTTCCGAACCCAAATTCCTTTATTTCCAGGATGAATGCAGATGTATTTCCAGGGCCTCTTCCCAGATAAACTGCCTAAGTCCTGGGAGACGTCTTATCCCAGAGGGTAGGAAATCTGGGAGCGCTCATTAGCTCTGGTGTTGCTCCAGCAAGTGAGCAAAGGCAGAGCATGCCTGGGAGTCAGGCTCTCCGTTCCTTTTACTGGGTGCCACCCAGATAAGTGCGGTATTTAGACTCCTCTTTAAGGTTTCAAGCAGTTCCTAAAACTTTTTTTCCGGTTGGGAACGCACTCAGATTCACATCCTTCTTCTCCTTCTTTGTTGTTGCTCTTTTCTCATTATTACTGTAATTAATAATAACTAAATTTTCTCTAAAAAAAAGTTCCGATGGGAGTATCAGATAATGGAACAATACTCCACGGGGGTAGCAGAAGTGCCATCGAGGATGATTTTAACTACATGGCCGGACAAAGTACCTGCAAAAAGTTGGTTTTCTCTCCAGCTCCATTTCAATGACCCCTCGTGCATTAAGTAGCCATATATTACATTGCAGTTCTGATCAATTACAGAATTATTTGTCACTGCTACCCTCTACAGCGGAGAACTTTATTGGCAGTGTGCTACCTGCCTTGCTTATTTATTTATTTCGCCTGACGAGGGCAATAAGGAGGCTCCTTCCTCCTGGTCTAGGCGCTCCCGGCTGTCACGGCTCTGCAGACAGAATATCCAATAACCAGGCGGATATTGCAGCTTGAATACTTCGTGTGACCACCTAATTGGAGTCTCTTACCCCAAAAGCACCTTTTTCTCTTTCTCATCATTTTATTACACGTGGTTTTCAAAATCAGGGTTTACTTCCCAACCACACCTTTGCTGTCTAAAGTAAACCCAGAGAACAAAACACTTTTCTTCATTCTGGGCACAAAAGCAAGAAAGACCAAGCCTTGACAGCAGTCTACCCCAGCTCGATAGGCTGGTTACCAAATTCAGTTCCCGGTTATTTGAAGATGTACAACTCCTTCTTCTGTCCATTTACTCAAGCTGCAAGTCTGCCGCTTAAAAAAGATTTGTTAATAGGGTTTCAGTGCCACTGGGCCCTTAACATATCTTTTTGCCTATAAAATAATTTTGTTGTTTTACTATAGGGAGGAAAATTGCAGCATTCGTCTTGGAATGAAAAGCATTATGCTATTAAAGATAAAGAGCTGATTAACAAAATAAGGTTTTTTAAAAGTACTATTTTGGAGTGAATAAGAAGTTGCTAAGTTTAGTATTATGACGGAGCTTTTTGCTCTCCTTCTTGCTTCTTCACATCCAACTTCTCACCCTAAATCTCTGGGAAGCCGCTCGAGCAGGGCGGCGTGGGCTGCAGGACCCGGCATCGCGGCAGGGCTTTGCTCTCCCCGCCGTCCCCGTGGGAAGACGTGCCCGAGGGCTCGAATCCTGCCCAACGCGGGGAAGCGGAGCCTGCTGGCTCACGGCGCACGCCCCTGCTGCAAAAACGCGATTTTCCCCCGGGCGGCCAGAGAGCAGAGGACATCCCTCATGCTCTGCAGGCTACTCCCGAGCTTCACCTGCAGGCTGAGCCCCCGGGGTGTCATTCCTGTGGGCTAAGCCTAAGAAAGCTCAATGCTCGGACCGACGGCGTCTCTCCGGAGAGCGGGGCGAGGCGTGTGCCCCGGCTGGCACGCCGCGGC
>NW_010566129.1:0-1284 GCF_000687285.1 Phaethon lepturus
AAGGTGAGGGATAAAAAAAATGGAAGGAGGCAAAGAAAGGACTTTTCTTGCTTCCCCTTTCCACTGTGCAGAGCCCACGTGGGAGCAGTGCCCAGCATCCCCGGTGCGGAGACTGGAAACCCCCCAGGGATGACCAGCATGGGGGTGGGCACAGCCCCGTGCCCCCTTCCCTGGGAGTAACTTTGGGGGGTGATGCAAAACAGCAGCCACGCAGCCCTCCCTTGGGGCACCCGGCATCCCGCTGGGTGTTACAGCCGCGATTTGCACCTCCTTGGCTCCAGCCCGGTCCGAAATGGCAGGGTGAGGGGCGGCCCCCTTGCGCGGGGGTCGCGCCCGAAATGGCAGGTCGAGGGACGTCACCTTGGCGCTGTGCTCGCGCCTCGCTTCTGAAACTGCCTTCATGCAAAACCGCCGTCCCTCCTTGCAGCACGCTCACCCCCCGTGCCCCCAGCACAGCCAGCCCCCGCGGAGCCTGCGGTACGGGCGCTCAGCGCGGGCTCTTGCACCAGGGGAAAAAAAAAACCCCATTCAGCAGTTTTTGGTATTGATGGCCAAGCAAAAGTTCCCCATGGAAAATTTCATTCTGACTCACAACGTCTCTGTTTTGGTTGAGAAAGCAAAGCATCAGGTAGCTGTGTGCTCGCTCCTCTTCTGCGGCACAGGTCTGAAAGTGGCCTCAGCAGTGCTGAGCTCTTGCAATTCAGGTTTCACAATGCTTAAGGTAAGTGCCCAGCACTTGAAACTGTTGTCTCAGCTCTTTAAAGAGGTTTTTGGGGTTTTTTTCCCAAGTCCCTCGGCTGCAGTGGGAAAACTGAAAACTCACACCCCAAACACGCAAAACCAGATGGCAGGAATGGAACTCCAAATTAATTATTTCTTAATTTAAAAATTCTTTGAAATTTAATTTGGTTTCTAAGGCAGGCCTGGCTGCCTCGGAGCCTCATTCACCGGCTTGTACGCTGCTGGGGTGACGATACCGTGACATTTACAATGTCACCAGCTCCTATGGGTGGTTTTTTCCAGAGCCCGTAAGCCGGCACACGTGTCCCAGAGACACAGACGTGCTCCCCAGACACTTAAGGCACGTCTCGCCTGCAGGACCTGGCGCAGGACAGGCTCCGCCATCGCTAACCCTGGAGGTGAGACCCGGCCCCGGCTCTGCCCCCCCGGCCCTGGCCCTTCCTCCCCAGCCCCACAAGCTTTCCCTCCGCCCCGCAGCACGCCCAGCTGCAAAGGGTGCCCGGAGGAGCTCCCGAAACCGGCTCACCGGAGGCGAGGTGAAGC
>NW_010566130.1:0-6996 GCF_000687285.1 Phaethon lepturus
TCTCGGACGAGCGGGCCCCCGGGAGGCAGAAGCTGCTGGTGGATCTCATTCACAACCTGAACGAAAACATCCTGGCCGAGGACAAGGAGGACGACGAGAAGTGGTTTGAAGGTACGCCTGGCGGGAGCTGCCTGGGGGCAGCAGGCTGGGCCAGCTCCAGCATCACTGCGGACAATCTGACTGGCCCTTAACGAAAAGCAGTGTGAAAAGCGGGGAGCCCTTCTGGCCGGTGGGGTTTGGTACCTGGTCGCTTACATCAGCACACCTTTGTAGGTTTCTTTAAGCATATTTACTCTCAGAAAATAGTAGAAAACCGGTGTTCCCTATTGCTCTGTCCAAGACCACTCTAGGATACTTTTTTTTTTCCCATGTTAACATAGATCTGTATGTACAATCTTTTAACAATTTACTAATAGTATATTGACAATTTTGCAAGCAGCCAGCGAACCTTGCTTTATGTTTTCGTTCTACTGTCTTTGCAAGTTCCCCCTGCCATTCCCCAGTCATTGCTGCAGTTCTTCCTGACCAGTTCAGTTCTCTCTTCACAGTCTCTCAGCATTCTGTGTATGTGCCTTAATGAGAAACACTTAACATCAACATTAATATCAGCGACTCTCACAGCAGATGCTCTGCGTGGTCCTTTCACATGCTAAAAGCAGGGTGGTCTTCAACCAGTAAAAGAGAAATGAGAAAGAAAAAAAAAAATTGCACCTACCGAGACTGTAAAAAGAAGGGATAAACACCCACCTATGCAGAAGCACAGCACTAAAAGTACCAAGTTACAACACAATCTAACTCCCTTTAGGTCTAGAGTCCCGTTTTAAGAACAAATCAAGCTACATGCGATACACTTGTGAAAGCAGAATACGAAGCTACATGAAAGAGGTAAAAGTTCCTGTTGGAGTAACGTATTTTCAAGCTGCTAGTAAAAGTAATTCTGTGACCACTATATATGAAACACTTCTATGGTGCAACATACTGATGGTGGAAAAGAGCCTTGGGCTGCTACAGGCACCAAGGAATGACTGGTGGTGGTTCTTTTCCCCTCTAGGTTAGTAGTTTTATTTCAAATGTTCATCCTACAGCAAGAGATGCGTATAAAAGGATAACTGACCTGATGTCAGATAAACTGAAATCCGTGAAATACAATGGGTGCTACTTCGACAGAAGAGAGGAGGAGGCAGTCCGCCTGTGCACTGCAGAGGGATGGTTCTCTTGTCAGGTAAGTTCAGCCCTTTCTAAAGCAGAGAGTCGTGGTTCCAACAAGCAAGCAGCAGCAACGCCATTAGAGGACGGAAACAGTTACTTGCATGCTTGCTTTGGCGGAGTGACGTTATGGTAGTGTGCATGATCGACCTTTGGGTAGTTCCAGCAAGTGGGAGGGCCATGCCGGGGTGGCCAGCAATACGCCTTTCATTGTAGCCGTCTTGTTCTACAGGGCCCTTTTGATAGAGATGACTGCCCATGTAAACATTCTATCAACCCCTACGGTAACAGGGAAAGCAGAATCCTCTTCAGTACCTGGAATCTCGATCACATGTATGTATGAAGTATTAGTCCAAACTCATCCTGTTTCATGCCCTTCTTCCTAGCCAGGAAAGGTGTAGCCACTGAGTCTTTACCCCTTGCCCACTGAGCAGGTAGCTCCACTATGAATAGTGCGTTATGATGAAAGATGCTTGGATGATGCAGCTCTTTCTGATAACATAAAATCCTGAAGAGCGATTATTAGTTGCTTTGCTTCCGTTCAGATTTTCTTTGTATGGAAACATACACCTCTTTGCTGTGTTACCCCTTGTTCAGGCTACTCTCTGGCCCAAACCCTCTAGCCCATTCGCAGGCATTGTACACTTGTGAAGCCAGCAGGATTTGTGAAACTAATTTCCTCAGGGAAAAAAAAAAAAACAAAATCATAAACAGTTATGTGAAAACATGAAAAAAACATAAACCAGTTATGTGACACAGTTACAGTGAAAAAATTCAAATTCTGCCTGGCTCTAAAGGAGGATGGAGACTTGATCATTATGAAAAAACTTTTGATGGCAAGCATTGTTTTCTCTTTCATGTACTGAAGAATAGAGAAGAAACGTGCTGTTGTCCCAGAACTGGCAGAAGCTGTCAAAACACGAGATGGAAGAGAAGTGAACTGGGAGTACTTCTATCAGCTATTGTTTACTGTGGATAATTTAAAACTCGTGCATATTGCTTGCCATAAGAAAACCAATCATAATCTCAGCTGTGACAAAAGTAAAATTTACAGAAAAAGGAAGCAAAACCACAAGATTTCATAGTACTATCTCTAGAATTGACTTGCTTTTTTCCAAAATAGTGTCATACGGTGCCATTTTTAAATAGCTCTAGTTTCTTAAACAAAAAAAAACATTTATAGAGTCCCTGGCAAAAGAGACTTGTGAGATTGCAGTTGAATTACTTAGCAACACATAGATTCATACCATGCCTAATTCTACTCTCCTGCCTTCTCACTTACGACAAGCCTTCCTTAGATCACGCTGTGTTAAGTGCGATAAAATACAGCTGTGAGTCAGGTATAAAAACAAGGCCAGTGGCTGACACCGATGACACCCTACGATCTCTTTCTTGCCAGGACAAATCTGGGCCCAAAACTTGCAGTACACGGAAATGAAACTTAGACAAAACATTTCTTAAAAACTAACCTGAGGGGATGTGGAGCTTCACGTTGCTCTGAACATTAAGCCAAAGAATACTTGAGGATAATTATTTTGCTCTGTGCCTTTTCCAGGTAGACAGCTGCTGTATTTTAGGTATGCCAAAGGGCGATCAGGAGCAGAGCTGCTGGCTCTTCTCTGAGAGTCCATGGCCACTCCATTTGCTGTTGCTTTAGACCTGCATTTCCTCAAAGGAAGAGCAAGGCCATGGCCTATCTTTGCTTTTACCACCTTTGTTCCCTCTCATCTTTCCCATTGATTTCCCTCTCCTTTCAAACAGTTTCTGCCTCTTTAGCCTGAGTTTGCTTGAAGCAATACAAGCAATGTCACTGTATAATTGTGTTTACCTGCTGCTTCAGAGAATACTGCTTTTGTAAAACACTTCCTACCTCAGGTAACAAAATACAAATCGATCAATTTTTACTTGACTTTTTTTTTTTTAGTATCAGCCGATAGCAACTGAACTTTTAGGGACTGACAGTGTAAACAATGTGATTTTTTTTTTAATTAAAAAAATATTTTTTAAAAAATTAAATTTTTTTTTTTTTTAATTAAAATTGCTGCCATCTCTCTGTGTGTGTATGTGGAGGCAGAGGTGCACAAGTGGTGTAATATAGCATGGCCAACACAAACTAGAAGGACTGAGTGCAGGGAACTGCATTTATGAACAGAGCAGCAGTTACTTGCTGCCATGTAAATAACATTCCTCATCTCTAGGCAAGAGTTCTGTTTTCCCCCATGCCGCTGGCCCTCTTTCTTACCCCAGCAAAGCCAGCTAGTCCACGCAGAATTGTATTAAGACAGTATTGCTGTGTGAGCCTAACTTAATGGGTCTTAGAAATGCAGGAGCTTTGCTACAGAGAGTATTTTCTTACTTCAAATGAGAAGCTGAATCCTGGTCCCAGTCGTTTCAACATGAAAAGTAAGTAGGTGCATTTTAAATACAGGAGTTCTAATGCCAATGCATTGAGTCGATCCTTCCAGATTGCCTTACTGAATATAGATCATCAGTAACTATGATGGAAATGCACGCTACACAGTTCTGACATTGGAGAAAGCATCACAGCTAAGATTCTGATGACAACCACAATGTCATCTGTGTGGCACACTTCCTACAAACTAAAAATCACCATTTTGCAGAGCGCAGGAACTAAAACGAACATCTGGGCACAAAGATGTATTTGTTAGAAAGAGACGGTAGCAAATATGGCATTTAAGGAAAGCTGGGAGAGCTACTTCAAGATGGAGTTGTGCTGCAAACCATGAATATGCTATTAAAAAATTAGATTTTTCTATGTTACAGAATTGGAGTGAAAAGGAGCCAAGAAATATCGTTGACACAAACAATGCATCAGCTGGAGTGGAAGTGTGAATAAATTAACATGTCATGCATATACAATTTGTTTGGCTTACAACTTTTGAATGTTTAACGGGCTATAGCTGTAGAAATTAATATTTATTGAAACCATCTGCTGATAACACTTCCTCTGTATTTTTAGCAATGTAGAAGAAACTATTTATAACAATAAAGATCTGGAAGCTTATAATCACATTGTCAAAGGAGTATTATCATAAACATCGGGTGAGTTAACAGTTCCTGAAATCATACGAGGTTGCTCATTATTTTCTAAAAATGCAGGCCACACTAACAAATTTGGTGGAGTGACCCATATCCTTAGCAATCGGTACTCATTTGCCTACCGAGTCCAACACCAAGAGATTTTATTTCTCCTTTATCACCACCAGCGTTAATGAAATTGCTATTCATAACCCTTGGAAGTTAATTAAAAATACTGCACGAGCTGCATCACCCAACTATTAGAAAAGGTAGTGCTTACGGCTGGTCTGGCGGAAGAGGGAAGCAGGCAGCTTCACATGGCGGTTGTTCAGAGAACTGCCATGCAATAAAAACTTCACTTCCACAGAGTGACACCACTAAACTCACACCAACATCCGTGCATTTAGTTTTGCCCAGCAGAACTGCATTTTAGAGGTTTAATTGATTCTGGCTTAGATGTAAACGATGCAACACAACTTACACAACAGGGGCCCGTGTCCCTCTTTGTACTGGGTACTCAACTGGCTGCGTTAGTAACTGGATGCCACAATGGCAGACATCGCAGAATTAAAAGAAAAAGGAACTTGTTCTAACATGGTTTCCTTGGCTATTTTTAAAAAAGGAGCAAGACCAAATGTTCACCCTAGGTATGGGCTCCTAATTTATAAAAAAGCTGTAAGAATGTTTATTTTCCCTGTTTTTTTCCTAAATATTAGTGGTAAAATGATAAATTACAATTTATTCCCACATTACTGAAAATCCAGTCAATCTTTGCCCCCGATAACCATGGCAGAATACTGTTACCTGCCAATTCCAGAAAAGTAAACTCTACCAGCTATTCTGTCTCTGAGAAAAGGCAAAAGCAGACACCTTATGTTAGTGACATAGCCACCATCATTACATGGTTGCAAAGAAAAAGAAAAAAAGGTTTCATTTGTTTACAGTTTGTTGTTAGATGACATCCTCTTCCTCCTCCTCCTCCTCTTCCTTTGCAATGAAATGTAGCTTTCGGAATTCTCTCCTGCTCATTGTTGTGCTTGGGAGTGAAACTGCTGGGAGATCCTTTAAGAAAACGATAAAATCATTATGGAAAGTCTGTTGCAGCAAATGGCAGACTTCCTGCCTCTGCAACAGCGCACGTACTTCCACATCTGATACTCGAGGCAGCAGCACACACCTCTTCACTTGGAAGCGGTGGCATAAACCCACAGCTAAAGCAAAGGAGCTCTCAGAGGAGCTTGCCTGAACCAGTCACGGCCCATGGTCAACATGAGGGCTGGCATCCCTTCTGCATGCTGGAGAAGGTTCAGAGAGGGTGAAATGCTCCATGAACGAATCCTCGCTACTCCCGCTAATACCAGCCATGACTTCTGCTAAATACCAGTCCCCATGAAACACCTAAAAGGAAAAAAAAAAATCTAACCAAGAAAGATTTCACATCTGAAATTAACTTGCCGTGGCAATTAATTTCATAATTATATACAATAATTCTATATAGGGGACAGGGACACGGCTCCAGATGTCTACCAATGCTGGTCAAGTTTGTCTACAATTTTGAGGCTAGCCTGATTTTGTTTGAAGATGCAAGACTGAAGTGGAACAGAGCTGAGTCTGTAGAGCGAACAGACTGTCATCACCTTACCTGTATAAACTGGACATCTCCAAAGAACCGGTCCACTGGCATCGGCTGGTTGCTGTCTTCATCCAAGAAAGCACTAGTGCCTAGCTGTAGCGGCTTCTTTGGGCGATCTCTATCCTCCAAGCTAGACCTATCTGAAAGTACACTCTCACAGCTGCTCTCCTCTTCACTGCAGCCAGGATTGTCCAGATTTTCATCACTGTCTGTTTTTGATGGAGCACTGCTTGATTTCACTGCATGTGTCTTGAGAGCAACACTGTGCTCCTTTTCCTGTTTGTCTTCATTAGTCTCTGGAATGCTTTCACCTTTTTTCTGTTGAATTATATTGCAGATTCCGCGATCTTCTGAAGGTTGATCCCCATCGGATGTTTTAGATGTTTCCCCCAATGCAGCAAGGTTTCCACTTCCACGTGTAAGTCTTTCTAGTTCTGATTTTACTGGACTGTTTTTTTCACATTTTAGCCTCTTTGAGGGTCGTCCATCAGCTGCTTTCTGTGAAGAAGACTGTCAGAAAAAAGGTAAGATCCTAAAGCTTACTTGAAATAAATGAAATCACCACATCTCTTTAGTTGCAAGGCTGGATGTGGAACAAGGTGAGCGGCACCTTGATCCAAAGCTGCATCGCTAAGAAAAATTATTAGTAGAAAGTGGACATGGAAAGAAGAAAAGAGGAGCAGATAGCTTACACTAAACCCCAATGTACACAGTCCGTCACCAGTGGAAAGCCACTTCTCAAAGCATAAACCAGCACCGTACGTGGCTAATCACCATTTTGCTATTTTCTTAAGGATGCTGTAATGGCAATTAACGTAGCAGAATGAACTATCACCTGGTACAGCAAAGCATCCCACCGCTTGCTAGCGGCACGGCGCACCAGCCAGCAGCCTACCGCAGCCTGCCGCCAGCCTTTGCACCGTAATGAATCCAAAAGCTGGCCCTGCAGCACCCAAATATGCCCCTGCGCCGTATTTTTGCACGCAGGCGCCTAACAAAAGTGGCGGGAAGGTAGGAAAAGCGAGGAATTTACTTAAACTCTCCAGGTGATTCCCTCATAGTGATGCTCAGTTTGCAGCTGTTTAATAATTAGCCGCACCCCCGGCACTGCTCCTGCC
>NW_010566131.1:0-262 GCF_000687285.1 Phaethon lepturus
CAGGAGTAAGTATTACCCGCTCGAAGGTCACCTTTCAGGGAGGAATAATGGGAAAAGGAGGCCGTTAAGGAAGGGATTTGCACCGGCTGCTGCCAGGAGCCAGGATCCGGGTTGTGGGACCACAAGGGCTGCTGAGGTGGGAAGCAGCCGTGGTGGGATGGGCAGAGCATCCTGCCCGGGCTCTGGCACCCCACAACCGGGACCCCCGTGCCCTGCTCCCTCTCACCGCCCCCAACCCCGAAGTTGCATCGTGACCTCCCTA
>NW_010566131.1:347-631 GCF_000687285.1 Phaethon lepturus
GCAGCAATTACATAACAAACAAAGCCCAGCTCAAGCTGCGAATTAATCAAACCGCTGAAAATAAAACCTTCCTCTCAGGAACTTCAAACAAAAGAAACGAAAACAACAAGGCCGGCTGGGTAATGAAAAGCCAGGGCTGTGAATAGGGGACAAAAGGAAGTGGAACAATAGGGTGTTGGACAAAAGCAATAAAGTAAAGGGAAGTGTGACAGCTCCACAATAGGGCACTGTGCGCGCCAGCCTTTCTGATCTTAGCAGGGCTTTTTTTAATCTCAGTTCCCTTG
>NW_010566132.1:0-1188 GCF_000687285.1 Phaethon lepturus
CAACGGCCCACGCGACACGGCCAGAGCTCAGGCCCACCGCACACCGAGGGCCACGTGTGTGGAAAGAGCTGGGCCAGACCCCGTCTTGCTCCAGGTCTCTCCGCTGGAGAACTCAGAGACATCACAACTCGCCGGCAGCCGCACAGCCGGTGAAGTCGCTCTCACAGCGGCAGAAAGGGCCGCACGTGGGAGAAGGACGCGCAGAGCGTCTGAGCACCGCAGCCAGGGAGAGGACACTCATCCCCGTGCCCTGCCCCACACACCCGCAAACCTTCCCCAAAGGGCCCTGCAGACCACCACTGCGGGGAGCGTGCCACCGCGCCTGCGGCCGCACGTGCACGTAACATGGCCACGAGACCGGGCAGCACCGGTGCTCAGCCATTAATTAACGCTCCAGCAAAATCATCATTGTTCATGCCCCTACTGACCGCAGCCTGGGCATCAGTGGAACACACCCCCGGTCCTGCACAGGAATTAAGGTCTAATCCAGGAACGCATTCAATAGAGGCTACAAAACAACCCAGCCATAAAAACATCCTTATCTCCGGAGGCCGGCGAGCGTTCTTCCTGCCCCGGCGCGGGCAGCCCGGGGCGTGGGGGCCATGCCGCATGGCCACGGCCAGTGAGAGAGGAGCCCACTGGCAGCCGTGGGCACGCAGCAGTTCAGCACACCCAAAAATACCTGCCATGCAGCGTGGCCGGGGCGAGGGCACAGCTGCCCCCCAGCCAGCACCTGCCGAGCAACCTGCTAAAAGTGCCTGCTGACTAAGCCCAGCGACCAGCCCCCTTGGGACCCACCAGATAATTCCTAAAATTCATTTTCAGCAAAGAACACCACTGTGTGATTTGTTCTGTGATAAAATGAATGCTCCAGGCAGGGCCAGGCACCGGCTGCCTTCAGCTCAGCAGGCAAACACACGGCAGCAGAAGACAGCTCAGACCTGCGGAACCATAAACGCACCGATAGCTGTTGGGTCTGGGGGTTTTTTAAGCAAAAATGCCAAGAATTGGTACAGCGGGGGTCCCTGTAATCCAGACATTACCGGCTGCTACTCCGGTGCAGGGGAACTGCACCCACGGGGCTCAGTGTGAGCTCTGAAGGGGAGTGAGCAGGAATCAGCCCTGCGGCTGCAGCTCAGCCCTCCCAGGATGGGATGGGACAGGGTGATGGGCTCGGCCGGAGCAGCA
>NW_010566133.1:0-639 GCF_000687285.1 Phaethon lepturus
TAAAGAGGAGGCAGCAGTTCAGAGCCAGAATGACTCGGGAAAGCTCCGCGCTGCTAATTTACTACAGGGCGCTCCGAGAGGTTCATTAAAAAGGCTCTTGTCAGCTCCCTAACGATCCGAGAGCTTTTTAATTATATTTTATATTCCCCTACCCGTCTCCTAACTTCAAACACATGGTAAAAAGGATTTGCTGTTTTGTTTCAGGTAAAACCTAATAATTAAAATTCAGACCCCGTCCCATGCATCTGCTTCGCCTTTGCCAAATGAATTGAAGGGAGAGAGAAAAGCGATTTCATTGAGATCACAGATGGGGTGCAGGTTTTTGGAAGAAATTTGAGAAACACCATTGTCCAGAATCAAAACTCTATGTCTTGCCCCACAAAGGGGGTTGTTTTAAGCCCCTCAACTTCTATGGGGCTTGTTTTTTAAACTTTAAGTGTTCGGCACAATAAGCTGCCACCAAAATGTCACAACCACTCTGATTCCAAGTGTGTCTCGCTGCAAAGGGTGCAGGAAAATGAAGGGAGCAAAAGGAAGGGGCGTAATTAAAAACCCTCGCGCTCCCTCGCGCCTGCGGGGGCGCGGCGGCCCGCTCGGGACGGGGGTGGCCGGGGAGATGCCCCCACCCGTGACAGCGTG
>NW_010566134.1:0-1383 GCF_000687285.1 Phaethon lepturus
CCCACTCGTGGCCGGTTGGGCAATTAAGAAAAAGATGCGGTCCTGCTCCCGCAGTGATTGCTCCGCACGCCTTGGGCTGCCCGCGAGTAAGTAACTGCACAGCAATGACTTCAACAGCACCGCTCACAAGGTGTCACCCGCGGATTACGCTCTTGCAGATTGGCTGAACGCAGCTTCTTCCGTGACTTTCGGAAAGCTGGGGAAATGCCCCCATCAGCGTTGGGTTTTCTCTTACAGCCACAGCCGGGCAGGTCATCCGCCCCTCGCAGTGAAAACAAGACTGAACGTGCGCTGACTGGTCACCGCTACGCCGAGCACACCTCAGGAGTTTCCATTGTCATCACTTTCTGAAATTAAAAATGGATTACATACCTTTCCCTCGTATTCCTATTAACTTAACATCTGCATATAAAGTGGTCAAAATAGGGTAGATTTTGCATACCTGAGACAAGTACAATGCTCCACAGAACCAGGAGGACCTTGTTTCACCTACAAAGCCCCTGAGTTTCAGAGAGCAATGCCTGTGCCGAGGATACCTCTGGCAACCACCTATAGAAAGGAGTAGTACTTTTAAAAGTTGAAAGTAGCCAGGAGTTTGAAAGCATGAAGGGAACCTTGACGTGGAATGAAACTGCTGTGGCAGTAAATCAGGCATCAAACGACATCAGCCTGGTTTACACAGTATCCTGCTGTCACAGTTCAGATTTGAATGTAGTTAGTATTCCTGTACCTGAAGCCCTGCATATATTGCAATGAGGTGTATTAAAGCTATTGTTACTTTTTGGGATACTGCTTCTTCAACAGTTTCTGTTCATGGGTTAGGTTTCACATGAAAGGCACTTGAAGGTACTGTTGCAACAGGATCGTTCGCAAATGCATCAGCCTAAGAGCAGATTAAATCCTTGCAGACTCAGGACCTAAATGTTTGTTCCATCACGCAGGTTTGGAGTGTGTTTAGCACTGTCCTGACAATTTTCTGACACATCCGTAACAGACGGAAAGAGGTTAATAGCATCCCATCTGCAGTCAGACAGTCTCAGATCCCTGCAATTAGATGTTATCATTGCATTTGTGCTTGTAAAATGGCTGAAGGATCCTATGATTTCATTCATTTGCAAACCCACAAGTCTGGTTAAAATTATACTAGAGTAAAAGCTGAATAAACATCTGTAATTTTACACAACAGTTAGATAATGATGATGATCATCATCATAGCAATAATTAATGAAGTCGAAGGTTTTACACATTGCTCTTTTTCCCAGCGTCAAAACCCAGGAAAAGAACATCTGCCGCACTTGAAGTGAATACAGAAAAAATAAGTTTCACATCGTATGACTTCTGCACCCTACCCCCCTGCAACGCACACACTCCCTTGGGTCTCCC
>NW_010566134.1:1414-9164 GCF_000687285.1 Phaethon lepturus
CTTCCGCCTCTGCTCGCAGCAGTTCCCCCGGCACACGCAGAGGCACCGGCCTCTTCCAGGGGTCACCGCGCTCTTACTGGAGTCACAGCGCTCCCCGGGGAAGCAGCGCAGTCCCCTTCCCCCTGATTTCCTCCGTAAACTCATCGCCTGCACGTCCCTGCTCCTGCCTGCACAGCTGGCTGACACGCTGTAAATGCTCCACTTGCAAGACACAGACCTTACCTCAGCATTCAGGAAATTGCGAATGAAGTTTGTGGCTTTTCCATTAAAAAAAAAAGAAAACCAAAGGGGGGAAAAAAAACAATTTATGTGAGAGGGGTGAAGACACAGACCTTACCTCAGCATTCAGGAAATTGCGAATGAAGTTTGTGGCTTGACCATTAAAAAAAAAAGAAACCCAAAGGGGGAAAAAAAAGCATTTGATGTGAATGGTGTGAAGACTTGTGTTCTGCCTTCTCATTCAGCCTCTCGGGAAGCAAAACAGAAACTAAGTATTTTAGGCGCTCTTCTTGCAGACCTTGAGGCCACCCTCTGACAGCCTAGCCCTGTCTGCATGACAGAACACGGCCTGGCTCCCGTCATTTATTCAACGTACAGTACATCCCAGAGTCCATGCCTGCGTGCAGGTCCTGTGGACCATCTCTGGCATATGGCGTACGATGCCAGAAATAATGCCATCAATGCACTAACACACCTCAAAATTCCACACCATTATTCCGCGAAGAAGCGTCCAGAAGGCTGTAAGACATCACCCTTAATTCTTCAGATCAAGTTTGCTGCCACACCAAAAGCTGTAATGCTTTTGCACCGCATTTCTAGTGCAAAAGGAACAAAAGCACACAATAATTTGGGGGATTTTCAAGGATGCTTGTGACCTGGAAAAGCATTGCTGAGCTGCAAGAGGGAGTTGCTTTGCCTCCGTTCCTCCTGCCACAGTCCTAGGCAGTGCTGGCCATCAGGGAGACGTTGGGGCAGAGGAGCGGGGCTGGCTGCGCCCTGCGCCGCGTCCCCGCGTCGCAGGGACCCCACAAGCCTGCGCTGCAGACTCGCCTGCGGACAGAAAAAGAGCAAGAGCCAATTCCTTGTCCGCCCGCCTCACTCAGCATCTGCAGCTGGATGATACAAAATGGACACCGTGCGCACGCCGGCTGGCTTTGCCCGTTGGGGGTGGTCTGGGGCCATTAGATGGGAATGTATGAGATGTTGAGTTTATTTCAGGCAACCTGAGGCTGGAAGTCTGGTCCTTTGTGTCACTTAACAAGAAGCAGTGCTTGCAGCCTCTCAGAGGTGACAGCCTTCACGCAACATTTCAGCTCATCTTCTTATAATGAATTCTGATAATTTTGTTAAACTAGAATTGCAGACAGCCCAAGGACATGCACTAAACCCGAAAACAATTTGCAAGAGTCTGACTTAACCATTTTGTAGCTGCTTGGGCCAGCTCAAAACAAGGGGAACATGCACATGACAAAGAGAGCAAGATAGCTTCTGGGGGAGACGTATGACCAAACCGCCTGGAACTCACACTATCCTTTGACATGAGTGTTCATCTTTTTGTGATATAGCAAAAGGCAAATAAAAAGGAAGCCACTAGCAGCCTCAGCTGTACTTTTTCTGAAGCATAACAGGCAAGGTTCTTCATCTTTGATTTTTAATTTGCTGTTGCTCTTGAATCTACTAATCCAATTTAAAACAGTTTTGGCTGCTTCACACAGTCTAGAGAGTAAAATTTAACACATACTAGCAGACATGTAGTTCTAAAAATGCATGAGATACAGGCTTACTTACGGAGCAGTGGGAGGCAGGACGCAATTGCGCTAGCTTTCTGCTTAATGCATGAGTCCAGACAGGCTTGTATATACACATATAATGCCTTATATCTCTGAGGAACATATTTGGCATCATAAGCAGAGCATGGCACAGGGACCCTATGCAATTAGGCTTATTCACAGAGCCCTCCTGTTCTTTTAGGAACCACAGCGCTCCACAATGTTCAGCCTCCCTGGTGGCCTACATTCTTTGTTTTGAGATCTGCCAGTTGGTTGCTTTGAAATAATACATTTCAGTGATAGATGAACAGCCTAGATCAGCATATTTGGCTGACCTGTTCCCACCGTATCATATCATTACACCAAGTGGTGAAGCCAGCCCCACCTTTGACTTGAGACGATTTCAGGTTTCCTTTCAGAGAAAGACCCTGTTGAAGGGCACCATGTGTACAGCAGATCTCTCTCAGGTTCAGCTGCAAAATACTCCCAACAGTTCCCCATGTACAGTTGCTTTTTGCACTCCCCTGTTACACGGTTCTTAATTCATTCAGCAGGGGTCTGCAGTCATTCTGTATAATGCCGATTATTATTGGTTTTTAATCAGCATGTGGTAGAGGCTTAGACCCTTCACTTTGCCAGTTGCATCCTGTATCAACCACTCCATTCCCTTCCGTGATGGATGTCAGGTTCAGGAGCATTTAGTTCCCCAATCATCCCATTTACTCTTTTAAAAGACTGGCTTTTTTCCAACCCTTGTCAATTTATCCACTGCTCCATTTTTTTATTTTTCATTGTGTTGACACTAATGGTTCTGAGAGCTCTTTGGCCAATTCCTGGAAGTTATCCAATCCTGCAGGTTTTTAAACGTTTAAGTTTAATATCTGCCATTTAATATCCTCCCTAGTCACTTGCTAATGGAATAGAAGGTAATCATCACCGTATTCTTATACCTTTCACACATCCATCAAAGACTAAAACACCCCTTCCACAGAGAAGCCATTTCAGATCCCTTGTCTCCATTGGTGGCCCTTCCCACCACAGCCAGGTCCCCAAGGCATCATGAAGGCAGGGCTGAGGCCATGACAAACTGCCACCTTGAAGTCCCGTAGAAGAGGAGACCGTAAGCTCCAAACTGACTTATTTCACTTTTTCTTGTACTATTTCCTGCATCTCCTTACCTTGCCACAGGGCCTCCTTGCTATCCAAGGAGGGACGCATGCACACTGCAAGGGAAAGCTGCCCTGCTTTTGCTGTTACCACCAGGGAGCAAATCAGTGCCCTCGCAGGCTCCCTCCCTTGACTGGGATTTTCCTGATTACCTTGCCATCTACCCCAGGAGCCCACTGATGGATCCCGGAAGCATTGCACTAAACACTGAACTAGGCAGGGAGCGTGGTCCCTGCCCCAGCGGAGAGCAGCAGACCCCAGCTGGGTCTGACCGAGCAGCCTCATCGACATGGTCCCCTGCAGCCAAGAGGAGCAGTCCCGAGGAACTCACCAACTCTCACCTCGCTGCAGATGCCTCGGTCAGCCTGGCCAAAAGTGGTCTGAGGACAGCAAGGGGCAACACCGTGAGACTGGCAGAAAGCAGCGGGTCAAAATAGCATGGCACGCAGGGTAGTGGTCTCCATAAATCCACAGTCTGAAGCTGCATTTGATACTTCTTCCTCCTTTCTTGCATGCCTGCGGTCTCAACTTCCCCCAAAATACCAGTCCCCCAAAACACCTTTTTTGGAAAAAGATGAACTTGGATCAGACACAGGTTGATGTGTCTGATCAGCCATGATCAGATCAGACTAGCCATGCCCTTAAATGCACCCTGGCTTCTGTCACCAAGATATAGACACAGTTTGAAAAGGTGTCAGAAACAAGGGGATTTCTAGCTGAAGCTGATTCCCCAAAATGACAAAAATTCTGATTCTCTGAAGCTATAAAGAAATGCCGTTGCTCTCAGACAACAAGAAACAATTATCTCTGACTTTGGATAGAGGTTTTCATCAGTGTATATAAATGACCTGTACAAAGGAGATACGCGTTATCATCATTCCCATTTTACAGAGAGACAAACTACAGTACAGAGAGGCTGATGGTCACTCATTTGGCCAGCGATGGAGATAGTCATCTCATTTCCAGCCATCTGTTCTGGCCACTAACCTGCCCACAGAAGTAATGCCTATTTACAGAAACTTGTTTCTTGGTTGGCAGTTCATGACCACATGAATGGCTAACCAACAAACAGAGGAAGTCACTATTTTTTTTTAAATGCAGTCCATTTTTGTCTTCCTCTCTGTGCAAAGGTCCATGAGATCTGTGTTCTTGCACTCAGACAATCTAACAGAGAGCATTTAAACAACCATCAAAGATCCCCATGGAGATCTATGGATTTTCCAATAGTGCCTGACTATCAATTTAATTCAGCTTACTTGTGAAGTGAAAGGGAGATAAGCTTTTACTGTTAGTCACACTAAGAGTGTGGCCTGCTGACACACATTTTCCAAGCTGTTTGTAGCAGAAAAATCCTAAGGCTGGGTCTGATAAGAGAATGGCAGCATATTGCTAACACACAGTGTGAGGAGCTGACGGTGATAAAAGGCATTCACTTCCACAGAGCAGCCTAAAGATTGCGCGTTGTCCTTACACTACCGTCGCTGGTTCAGAAATGGTGCTTGCTGCTGACAGTCGCGAGGGCGGGATGTCCATCAGCGTCACTATTCCGGCTCTCACAGAGCAGGTGGAGGACTCTGGCTCCATGTGCCACCTGCCTCTGCGGTCCCTGGGGGTGGTAGCCGTGACCATAACCAGACCTCCAGGTGTGAAACTGTCACTGACTTAAGCAGAAATCAGTCTGCCCGCTCCTGAACACAGATTAAGGGAACCTTACATTTCTATACTTTGCTAGAAAACACCCAAAATGAAGTAACAGCAGAAATAAAAGCCTCCTCCAAATGCCTGAGACATTTAAGCAGGAGGCAGAAGTACATATACTTAAGCCAAGTGACACAACGTAGCTCTGAGGGCAAAGTTTCTCTTCCATACTTTGATGCAAATTGAAAACGATGTTCTTGATAGCAGTTCATGCTTCAGTGGTGTAACTAGCAGCAAAGTTAGTGGACTATTAGGAATTCTATATCAAACTTTATAAACACACTTTTTTGTGGAAACTGTCTTGAACGGGCCGCGTTCCTTCCCCTGTGGCATAGATGTACTGCAGAGCTATACCGCAGGAAATACACCTAATCTGCGTACTTCGCGATTACCTAACCCTATGCAAACTGGAAAACTGGCACCTACAGAAAAGTGAGACTTTTCCCAAGTGCATTTCAATTCAGGTTTGTTTACCAAACAGCTGCAACTGTGGGAATCATCTCATGTTTTATTTAATAATTTCCATAACAAATGAAATTGGTCTCTGCAAACCGTAAATTTGCAAAGATGAGGCTGTGGGCTAGATTCAGCAATGACATGCACAGAACTTGAGTGTCGCAATGATTTTTAAACACTCGATCCTTGGAAAAAGATCAATATGTTTATGTTAGGTCCCATGGCGGCTGATGCAGTGTGCTGGGAGTCCTTGGTGCTTCAGCCCGGCAATGCAAAACACCTGCATCACAGAGCCACAAAAAGAAAGCAACGAGCACCAAAACACATGAAATGTCATCCCACTCCAGAAGCTAAATCTGGGTCAGGGCTACCAGAATCCACTATCTCAAATCCTCTTCTGAAAAATGGCTCAACGTAGTGCCTCTTGGTGCAATACTGAGATTTTTTCACAGTACAGAAAGAAATGCAAGAGCTAAGCCTAGGAATAAAACCTGGGAGACTGAAAACCTGAGCTCTAGACCTTGCTCCAGAGGATGTTTCCATGTATGATGTAAGAGATGTTAAGCACAAGACCAGGATATGGAGCTGACTGGTTCCCTTACAGGTAAGCTACAGTTATGCCCCCTCTTGAATTCCTTCCTTCTCCTTCTTCTTCTGGTTTAGGTACTGATGTCAGAGGACTTTTGGCACAGAAAATGACTTTTTCATCCAGGTCAGGGCCAATTCACTGCAAGAGCCAAAATGGGGGCAAAGAGTGGGGCAAGACCACTGCCTGTAGAGAAACTACAACCCTGTGGCTGACCTGGGCAAGCTTCAGGGAGGAACTGCAGCTGCTCTGGACTCTGAAGCTGAAGACTGTTCTTCAGGTGTATGCAATTGCTCCAGTGCAGACAGCAGGGATGCCTCAGAGAGCCAGGTAGCTCTGTCTGCTGACACATCCTGTGAACTGCCTGGGACGTCAGCTGAATGCAGAACTGCAGTCGGAGAAGATAATTTCACAGAAGCAGAGCATTCAGTAACTACAAATAATACAGTCTCAACTAGATGTTGCTTCAGAACATGAAAAGGACATGGTCTGGAGGCAAGAAGGGAGAGGACAAATCAGATTTCACAAACGGGTCTTGCATTTTACAAAGCAGCGAGCAGCCCAGTCATGGGACGTGCCGTGTTTAATAGGTAAAATGAGAGAGACCTGTTTAGTGAGACTTTGTACAGCAGCGCTCTCAAATCATTATGCAGCGCTCCTGGCAGCCAGAAGGATGTGTTTTAACATGTACTTTGGCCTCTCTCACACGGCATGTTGGTGTACCTTTGTCTTGACAAGTTCTCTTGCTTTATTGTCTTGGAGCCAAACCAATGTGTGGTGCAAGCAGGTTCAATTCCAGATCAGCCATTGCAGCGATGGATTTGGCATCCAGCACACAAAATCATGCTTTTCTCAGGCCTGCTCTTGCACAGCCCTGAGCACTGACTTCTCAGTGATGGTAATGCAAGCTTGAAAATCCTCAGGCTTTTTTAGGACTGGACTTGAAACAATTAAGGTGATCTTGAAACCACCAACCCGACCTGATGAGTAGGTTTCCTCCTCCTGATTTCAGGCTTGGATATTAACTTTTTGCTGAGGATCAAATTATTGACTGTGTTAGTAAGGCTTTCCACAGTCCTGGGCATATGAACAAACCAGTTATGCTTTTGGAAGACATAATTAAATGTTGTCACAGCTGTTATAAAACTAAAAATCTTTGCATTTTAGATGTAAATGAAATAAGTATATAATAATATGTTTAGTTATAGGATAGGTTATAGGAAAGGTTTTGTTATAGGAAAGGGTTTCTGTAATAATGCAACACTGGGTGCACTCAACTTCTGGCAGTGCTTACATCCACTGCTTAGTCTAAAAGGTTTGAAGCCTGTGGAGATGCTTATAGAATAAAATGTTCCTGTAAGATAGTAGTCATGTCAAGCTGTCTTTCCCAATGCATTTGCTGAGTTCATTTCTGCTGACTACATGGAAGTGGGGGTATAATAATGTACCTGTAACAGAAACAAGTACAGTATGCTAAGTACATTCTGAGCTCATGTGGGTAACTGCTTTCCTGAGAGGAGATCTGACACCTCACACCAAGCCAGGAAACAAGCAGGTATATTGTTAAGTGCTTAGCTTTGTTTGAAAGATGGTTTAATGGATAGTAATAAAAATATTAAATGTATACTTTTTTGTATGATGTAACTTTCATAATTTTCATGCAACTGTTCAGTAGTGAAACATAACTGAACAAATAGTTACCTGGCCAAAAAATTTTCTCTCTACTTGCCCAAAAGTCTACAAGTTACTGGGGGTAAATAGTATACTAGTGCAAGCTGCAATTGATGCCAATGGGACATCACTGTAGGTACTAACAGTAACAGAGGGGTGGGAAAAAGTGGCTGGGGTTCCTTTTTTATCCATATCAGGGATCTGGATAAAATGAGATATAGCACCAAAACAACAACAACAAAAAAAAAAAAAAACCAAAAAACCAACAACAAAAAAAAACCCCAAACTTCAAAACAGACAGGAAAGAGGATCACTTTGCATTACTCTCACGGTACAAAAAGCTTGGCAGGCTGCCGTAAAAGAAGCAGCGGGGAATTTCTGGGTAGCGTACAAACGGCATGGA
>NW_010566134.1:9225-11012 GCF_000687285.1 Phaethon lepturus
CGGGGGCACATTAGAATAGGGGAAGAGATGGGAGGAGGTATTTCCAGATTCCCAGCTGCATTGCACTACGGGCAATTGCCTTCTGTGAGAAACAGGTATTTCAAAGCACTGAAAGGAAGCATCCGCGTGCGACATTTCAAGGCATCCCTCCAGGTTATTCCTAAATCAAGGAGCACTTCACAAATGGGCCATCCACCCCAGAGGCATAAAAAAGGTGTAGTGAAGCGCGTCCAGACACCAGAGGCCCCAGCAAGAGGAGAGGAAATCCTGGTGAAAGCATCAGGGCATGAAAAGCAATACAGGAAGGAAGACCGCCCGTACACACAGTTCCTGCATCCCGGGCCAGTGACGGACGGCTCTCATGGGCCCCCGCAGCCGCACCAGGTATAAAATGCTGAGCCAGACCATCAAGGCCCGACCCACCGCCGCCGCAGCGCTGCCCTTCAGCCTCACCACGTCGCGTCTTGCAAGAGCAGGCGTGCCACGCCAGCCTGCCGGCCGCGGAAAGCCCTGCCGCCACGGACCGTAAATCGGCACAGCGCCAGGGAAGAAACCGCTGCCCCATCGCAAGCTTTGCCCGGCTGTGGCAGGGGCCAGGTCCAGCCGGTGGCGTTGGCCACCTCTGCTGGCCACCCCTAATTCAGCACAGCCACCCCCACCCCTGTGGGACCGCCAGTTTAGTGGCTATGGTGGTGTTGGGTCAACGGTTGGACTTGATGATCTTAAAGGTCTTTTCCAACCTTAGTGATTCTGCAATTCTCTGACAGAATGAGCTAGAAAAACCACAATGGAAAAGCTGTCTGAAGGTTGTGCAAGCCCTGTGCCCTTGGCACGGTCTCCCTGCAGAGCAAAGAGCAGGTTTTCCGTGATGTTTAACCAAGCTGTAGGCACTGTGTAGGTCTTTCAAGGTCACCATGATGGTCCATTACTTAAATCTGGATGTTGACATGTGGGACAACCATTGCATGTGAACAAAATCACACCATTTCCCTGGTAGATATATAAACATGTATGTTACTGTATGCTTAATAAATATATCAAAACCAGGCTGGAACATATGAGATTTTCAGATCTTTTTTCTGCATTAGAAGCCTTTAATAAGTGATAATTCATCACTGAAATCAAGTAAAAGCTTGCTTTTTAACTTCGTCAATCACGAAATGAGGACGCAGAACGGGTACAGCCAGTATCTATACTCCCAGCTCTGAATCCCACTTCTTGTTAGCAGACCATGTTGTTAATTACTGCGGTGGGTTGACCCTGGTTGGATGCCAGGTGCCCACCAGAGCCAATCTGTCACTCCCCTCGTCGGCTGGACAGAGGAGAGAAAAATATAATGAGAAGCTCATGGATCGAGATAAGGACAGGGAGAGATCAGTCAGCAGTTACCATCACGAGGAAAACAGACTCAGCTTGGGGAAATTAGTTTAATTTATTGCCAATCAAAATCAGAGCAGGATAATAAGAACTAAAACCAAATCTTAGAAGAGCTTTCCTCTACCTCTCCCTTCTTCCTGGGCTTTGCTTTGTTCTCAAGTTCTCTATGTCCTCCCCCTGAGTGGTGCAGGGGGACGGGGAATGAGGGTTGTGATCAATTCATCACACACTGTCTCTGCTGCTCCTTCCTCCTCAGGGGGAGGACTCCTCACACTCTTCCCTTGCTCCAGCGTGGGGTCCCTCCCACAGGAGACACCCTTCCACTAACTTCTCCAACATGAGTCCTTCCCATGGGCTGCAGTTCTTCATGAACTCTTCTAGCCTGGGTCCCCCCACGGGTGCTGTCCTTC
>NW_010566135.1:0-4074 GCF_000687285.1 Phaethon lepturus
CTCGTGGGGCGGGCTGGTGTGAATGCCATGCCGACGGTCAGCCGGGCACCTGCTCCGGAAAAGCCAGGCTCTGCCACGCGTGTGACAAGCACGAGCCCCGGCTGCTGCGCGCGGGTGAGGCATTAACCACAGAGGGGTTTTCCAGCTGCAGCCGGGCTCTGGCAAACACCTGGGCACTCGAAGCCAGGAGGTATTTGCAACAGGAGCTTTCTGAACCCAGAAGCGAGGCGAAGGTGTTTTTAAGGAGACTGGTGAGACCAAGATCTCCATGCAGATCCCGGAGCCACTTGGAAGATGAGTCAAAGGATTCCTGAAACGGTTACAGCTGTGAGGTGCTGCACCCCCGACACATCCACCGTCAGCAGCGCTGCCAGGCTGCCTGGCCAGCTGCTCGTGCTTTCCGTTCAATAAGGCATGTGAGGCAATTTCCCATTAAAAATGTTTACGGGAATATATAAATATTCACTTATACAGAACTTGCCTGGCCCTCTGTGCACAGACTGGTGGTGAGAGTGACTCGAATTATTATAAAATCTATCAAGAAAGCTTGAGGTGGAGCCTGCCACATGGCGAGGAGATGGATGTCCTGGAGCCCCAGTGGGGGCTGAGGTTCTCCCGGTGCCTGGAGGACCTTGCTCAGAGGGATGCAGCATCCCACCGAGCAGGACAGGGCCACCACGGGACCTGCGCCACGTCCTCGACGCCCAGCTGCAGGCAGCGTGGGCTGGGTTTTCCCTCGTGTGATTTCCCAATGGCCACAGGAAGAGCATGCACAGACCCGATCTGGATTAAATCAAAGGAATTTTTTTTTTTTTTCATTTGCTGTCTTACGCGCTGACCACCAAACCACATCCTTCGAGCCTGAGCCCAGCGCAGTGAAACAAAAACTAGGCCAGGGCTTTTTGCGCTTTTTTTTTTTCCTTTTCTTTCCCTTAGTGCATCAGTTGGGTGCAAAGCTGGCACATGCCTCTCCTCCCACCCCTCCGCTCCCCACGGAGCCCAGCACATCCCCGTGGGACGGGCCCCTCCTAGGGCAGCCTGGTGTTTTTCCCCACCCCGATTACCCTGAGCAAACCGCTTGCAGCTCCTTGTGAAACCTGGGAATGATCCAGATTATGTCCACTGAGCACAATGTCAGTGGGGAGCAAATATAGAGGAATAGTAAGTAATGATGTCGGGCAGGTCGTGTTGTCAGGACCTAATAAGACGCAGCGCGGGGACTGTGCTTAGCTCTCACCCGACTGCATTAAGCAGGAGAGTGTTTTACAGTCTGACCATGAGATTGGAGCAAACTGGAGGGGACCTGTCAGCAAAGAGCCCTCAGTTGCTGGCGGGAGCGGCGGGCGCGACGGGGGCGTCAGTGGCGGGCGGGAGCGGCGGCCGCAGCGTGACGCAGGTCCCTGGGCAGCAGCATCTCGAGAGCAGGGCTTGCATCAGTCGCGATCTGCCTGCATAGGGAAGTTCTCACGTTTACAGAACAGAGAGCAGCTTTATTGTTTTATTTTGCAAACCAAAACCAGCCGGGAGTTTCTGAAGTGTCTGCCATCCCCGCAGAGAGCTGTTTAGTCACGCCTGGTGTGTATGCATGTGAGACAGAGTGTAGGGGAGGGAGTCTCTAGGACTTTGCAAAGATTAAAGATTTATGCTGACCCTTGAATCTGATCCAAGGCTACTAATCTGCCCTGATCCTATCGTCTGCTCAGGGTGGATCTATTTCACTTTCCTTTATGGTACTCCTGACTCACTCCACTCCCACTCCAGGCCAGCCCAGTGGGAATGGGAAGCACTACCACATATTTGTTTGGGTTTGCATTTAAAGCTCTGGACCTGTAGTGGGTGCAGCTCATAAAGGAAACCAGTGTGGATAAGATACGAGTGAGCTGAATGCTTGGAAACCACTCCCAAACACAAGCTGAAGTGGTTTGAAATCAAGGTGGAGTGATGTACAGAAGGCACAATGCTTGGCAGCTACGCCCAACGTGTGAGAAAGGCATTTAAACCCGCAGTGGTAAGGTAGGCAGGGCATCCAACCTGCTTCCGAGGGAGACCGCGTGTTGCCTTGCGGGGTCTGGAATGCCAGGTGTAACCTCTCCCGCAGACAACCAGGTATAGACCCCCTCCATCTGCCCACCCACCCTCTCCGACTCTGCACTTTGCACCCTTGTGAGGTCTCCGTGAGCCTGTGGGAAGCCGTACCGGGGGTACCGCTCGTGGCCTGGGAAATGTCTTGCTTGTGCTCCATCACCCAGCACTGAAACACTCCTGATGGCTGCTGGGGACTTAGTGTGAAAAACAAAGCGTAGAGGAAAATACAGACCTGATTTTGTTGAAGGCAGAATTAATCTCTTCTGCCCTTGCAAAAAAAGGTGTGGCAGAAAGAGAAATTGGAGCTTTCCACCCGCCCCGCGGCTCTCCTCTGCCTCAGCCACACGTGTCAGACTTGGTCTGGAGGAAGGCTGGGGATGCCAGAGCAGCTCGGCCCGCGTGCCAGCCGGGCTGGGGATGGGTAACACCCACCCCAGCACCGCCGGCGCTGCCGGAGCCACGGGCAGACAGGCAAAGGGTGTCAGTCATACAGACCTGGCCCGTGGCTGAACCGAGCAGGAGACGAAGAGTGCGGTGTATCCTATTTCAGATCCCCCGGGACATCCTGTTCTCCTGATAACTGATGATATGTAAATATAGCAAATGTGAAGCGAGGCACTTTCCTACCATGCCTTGCTCAGGCTGCATATAGAAAGGGGATGAAACCTAGCAGCGCAGTTGGAAACACCCATCTGCAACTGTGAAATAGGCATCATGCTTTATTTTTAGTTCAAAATGAAGTTCCTGTTTGTAAGGCCAGAAGGGTTACAGCGCAAAAAATGATGAAGCAGGATCATTTACTGCTATTTTTCTTTTCACGTGTCCTTCCTTCCTTCCTCCCTCCTGAGAAATAGGATGTAGCACATCGCTATTCCGGGCTGCAATATTCGCTCACAGGAACGCTGGTTTCTGCTCCCTCCGAAGAGGCCCATTACGCCGCGTGTAACGACAGACACCGGTCTCCCAACCACGCCAATTACCCTTGATTTCTAGTTGCTACATGAAGGCGCTTATCTCATGGAAATGAAACGCCGTCTTCACGCTGACTCGCACTTCCTTTCTCTTTCATCAGAGTTTTGGGCTGCCCCTGCCAGGCCGGGGTGAAGGGCAGGTCAGGCAGCGGGACTGGGGATCCCTCCCCGTCTGATCAGCCGAACCCCCCCTCCCCGGGCAGCTGATCAGACCCAGCAGCGGCGGGGTGGACCGAAAGATTCGGTCAGCTCAGCCAAAACGAGCCTTTTTAACTAGCGAAGCCGAGCACTAATTAGTCCGGTGTCTAAATCCTTGAGCCAGCACCCAGGCCGTGCGTTTCTCCTTCGGGCGAGGGTCACCCAGGCGCCGCGAAGGAGGGCTGCAGGGATGCGTTTTGGCAGGTGCCCACGCGTTTTGCTCCTTCCCGTGCCCCAGGAGGGAAAGGTAATTGCGAGCTGCCAGGAGGGAAACTGCGAGCTGCTGATGGGAATTCCCAGCTGAGGGGTTTCAAGAGCGGTGGGAGCTTTGGTGTATGGATTAGGTTGCTTATATATACTATGGTGTGAAGGAAACAGGCAGTTTTGCTAATTCCCTTGCACTTTAGTTTAATAAAGTAGGATTTGTCTGGTGGGAAAGTGTAACAGTGGGATTTAAGCTGGGTGAGTCTCATGACTGGTGCTCGCCTAGCGGGGTGGGAAGAAGGGAAGCATCGTTTGCATTCTGTCTCTTCTGTGCTCCTGTGGTTTTAAACATGATTTCTGAGTGCCCACAGCTTTGCATGAGCTTTATTTGGGATTAAGTTTATTTAAAAAATCTGTATGCAGATACCAGCACTAAATTCTGCAGCCCAGTTTCTCAGAAACTGGAGTGCCCTGTGTCTAGGGAGAACCAAGACTGCTCGGTTTGTTAAGTGCCTAATATCAAGACTCACATAAACTGAAAAAGGATTAAAAGGGGGATGGACAGTACACAGAGGGAAAAGGGGCAAATTAATATCTGGTACAGCCTCTGTAGGGA
>NW_010566135.1:4105-6899 GCF_000687285.1 Phaethon lepturus
ATGAGAAAAACCCCAATGGAACTTTTAAATCTGGATCTGCATCAAATCCTCAAAGTTCAGGGAGTTTAGAACAAGGAGTTCGGTCCAGTCCATCATGTATCAGAGCTATCTGCAAAATTCACATCCTAGCATTTTTTTCCAGCAATAAGTTCTGCCAAAGATGCGTGCTTGGATGTGAGGTATTTTTCTTCTTTTTCATCCCTTTTGCTAATTTAATTCCCAGATCTAAATCAATTTTTTCCATCTCAGGCTTCCATGAGCTGGGACGCATTGTTGTGAAGCTGTTAGGGCTTTGTTGTGCCCTGTATTGCATGTTGAGACGTCGGCCGTGTTTACCTGCCTGCAACGGCAACGACCGAGTGAGGGGGAGGCCTGAAGGTTAAGCGCTGAGTTGGTTTATTGCCAAATGGAGTCAAAGCTTTCTGATGTGATAGTGAGCAAATCATTACATTGCTCCTGCACTTTGTTTTCTCATTATTAAGAGAGGATAAAACCCAACCAATTATTGGGATATGCACAAATACGCCATTGATGAGGGCCCTGAGCAACCGGGAAGATTTTCTGAGGAGCCTTGAAGCAGCAAGGCACAGAAGCCACATGCTGGGCTCTCCCTTCTTTTTATTCTTTCTTGTTTTCTTGGTTGTAGAATAAAAGCTAATCAGGGTGATGCTCTCCAGCAGGCTTTTGTGTGTGGCATTACAGTAAAACCCTAAATTACCTTTCCTGCTCGTGCATATAAAGCAAGAAGAACTAGGATGGCTGCAGACTATTTTCAGATGATTTAGCCAAGGAAAAAATTACTGGATAGTGGGAAGAATGAGCATTTGATAGGAAATAACCTTGGAGCGCAGACATGATGGCGTGCAAGGTGCCCAGCTTCCTGAGACAACGGTGCTCTGTGAAGTGCCAACGGCGAACGTAACTTCCAGTGGAGATGACAAAGGGCAATAAAGACAACCAGAGCTTGCAGAGTCCAATGCAAGAGAGACTGCAGACCAGCTGGGTGCTCCCTTCTGCTCCTCATCAAGAAATGGTTTCAGCATCAACATACGTGAAGTCCCTCCTGTGCGGTTTAGGACTCCTACTGGATGCTGAGGCAGAGAGTTGGGTAATTGGCTGGTGTTGATCAGTGCAGCTCAACTGACTTGGTTCATGTGAGGACGTTTGTGCCTGTAGATGTGTTGCTTCTTCCCCTACTAAAGGCAAAGACATCACCTGGGACTCGCCCCTCGCAGCTGGGGCAAGTCGGACACTCCCTCACTGCGAGGCAGGAGCGTGGGCAGCTTCTCCTTGCTGTAGGACCGCAGCGGAGAGCGATGCCTGGGCAAAAACTCAGGCCTCCATGCACATCACTTCATAGCGTCCGGTCTGCAGCCTGCCAGCGAAACTATAGCTCCCAGCTCTGAGCCCAACTCCGGCTGCCTGCTACCTTTGGGCACACCGCTTCCCTGTCTCTGCCGCAGCTTCCCCGGCTGTACGACACTTCATGAAGGACTTCTTTGAATTTCACTGATTAAAAAGCATTAAATGAGACTGTCTTGTCCTTCTGGCTTTATGTACATTATACAGCCACCGTAGCTGGCAATAAACATTCCTCTGTTTCCCTTATTTCAAAGTGACACTCAGTTCCCAGGATTATCTCCCCTCCTTGTCTGTGAAGACACCGGGATAAAAAACCAAAGACGTTCACACCATGGAGGCTGGGGCTGACATGTGGACATCACGTCCCTGTTTGAGTTCGTTCATCTCTCATTAACAGCTTACCGCAGATCAAAGCCCTTGCTTTGGATTTATTACGTGTAACAAAAAAGAAGATTTGCTGGACTCCACGGTGCCCATGTGCTGGGGAGCGCTGGGGTGTGGGTGCGGGCACTGCCAGCCCAGGGGGGCCGTGCGCAGGGAGCCCACTCCTGGGTCAGGGTGCAGGTGAGGGTGAGCATGCAGGTGAGGGTGAGGATGAAGGCGAGGCCATGTTTGAAGGCTTTGGGCCAGGAGGACGGTTTTGGTGAGGTTGCATCCCCCTCTGCTGGAAAAGCCAGGCAAAGACAGAAGAGCACCCGCCGGCCAGGGAGAAAACTGGGGTGCGAAAAAGAGGAAATAAAAGCACAAAGCAAGCAGCTGAGCCCCGGTGCCCCGGGGTCCGCAGGGGACATGGCGGGCAGCCAGCCTGATCTGTAGCTGCCGGCCGTGATGAGAGGGCTCTTGCTGGGGACGATCAGGCCCTCTGAAGAAACGGGGACTGCGTCTCGCTCGCGCCGGGCGTAATCCCACTCCCCATCCTGGGAGTGGGCAAGCGGGGCGATGCTGGCTGCCAGCAAATACACGCAAGCCCTGCTGGCTGCCAGCAAATACACGCAGCCGCTGGTCAGCAAGAAGGGAGATGGACAGAAAGAAGCTGGGCAGCGGGTGTCCCTGCAGGACTGACCCGCTCAGGGGTCTGGGACACCGCGCTGGTGGACACCATGGGTCAGGCAGGTCCCGACTATGTGGCTCTGACAGCAGCCAGAAAATCGGGAGCGTAGCTAAGCTGGATTGCATAGACAATTGCATAGACAAAGTCAGTGCTTTGGTGGTGGATTCAAAGCTGCTTTGTAGCCCAGGTGATGCCGAGGGGCCATGGCTGACGGGTACTGAGGTGCAAAACACCTTGGTGGGACTTAAATACGTAAGGAAACCTGAACCACAGGCACCTAACTTTGCCAGGAAAGGTGCTGCAGAGCTGTCTATGTTTTTTTGCCAAGCAGCTGGCAGGGAGCCTTACTGTAAATTGGAGGCTGGAGAAAATGCCCCCCCC
>NW_010566136.1:0-16328 GCF_000687285.1 Phaethon lepturus
AACCTTAGTGATTCTGTGGTTCTGTGATACTTCACATTTCTTCAGGCAACATTTCTGCCTGGCACTGACACAGGAAGAGAAAGTTTGGTGAGATGAGGGCACAGGAGCACCTAATGTCACTATGGCAATTAGGAGATACCAAACGCACTCAGTGGCAGCAGCAGTACAAAAAGGACCTACCAGCTGCAGCCGTTGGCCCACAGTCCATGTGATCTGGCCTGCCTGAGTAAAGGTGCTATCAAATTAGGCTTTGTCCAGACAAGATCTGTGAGACAATGAACAATTTGTATAGGACGCAATGATCTTAAAAATCCCAATAGAAAAATGTTGGACTTCTGCCAAACAGCATATTGGGAGCTTTGGGAGCTTCTACACAGGTAATTTTCCTCTTGCAAGGGAACTGCCCTACACATGTACTCTTTTTTCCCCTTCGACCTTTTTTCAGAGAGATGCTAGTAACCTTGCAAAAAGGCAGCAAAATCCAGTAAGCCTACAGTCAGACAGTTCTTCCCTCAGAAAGCTCAACATAGTGTCTCTCAGGTCTGCTCCTAAGACAGAACAACACCCGTCTTTCCAATACAGTTTGCTCCTGTGCCCTCCCTGCCCCTGGTATTTTCAGCTGAAAACCCTTAGCCTAAAATCACATTGCATCCTCTATCCAAAGAAGATCTGAAAAGAGACCCAGTAAAAATATTTCAACACTTGGTCCCAGGATTAGGTTTCAAAACTGAGGATTTGGCATCCATATGACATATATAGCACATAGAAGTATGCAAGTGACTTACAATGACGACACAAAAATTTGATACCCTGCTGCCCAGACAGTAAAAAATCCTGAGGCTAGTGACATGTCTGAAATCGATCCACTCCAGAAATGTTGCATGTAATGCCAGACAACAGTAAGGCATTCCTTTCCACTCATGATCCACAGTCATGAATTCTTGCTTGAGATTAAGTTGGATCCGGATTTATTGTTTTCCTTCCAGACAGCAATGGAATGGATTCTGCGTAACTACCTTGAGGTTAACACACTGCTAAGGGAAGGGCTGCCTTGTGTTTAAAATTTGTCTTCAACCCCAAACCCATGTTTTCTATTTTCTAGAGAATTTTCTAATTGACACGCTATCTGTAGGCAGTGAATAATGTTCCAGAAAGAATTATAACGCATTTTAAAGGGAGGCAGAGAGGGAAGTAGGAACTTATGAACTAGTCAACCAACTGCAATTCTCAGAAAAATACTGAAATAAACAACCAAACAATCTGAAGATCTTTAAGGGATAGACCAAGAAATTTGTAGGGAATCCCTTGCATTAAACCATTTTAATCCCCTTCTAAACCAGGCAATAGGCCTTGTGGATAGGAAAAAAGCAGAAAAGACCATATGTATTAACTTGCAAAAAGTTTTTTTCATACTTCCATGAGACTTTACTTCAAGCAATCAAAGAAAAATATCTTGATGAAACTAAAGAAAGATGGGTGCAAAAGCACTTGGGAAACTATTTTAACTATTTTTTTAAGAGAATTTAAAATTAATAGTTCATTGTCCAAAGGGAGGGATGATGGAGTATAAAACCACAGAATTTTTCCTTACATCTGATACTACTCAATAATGTGTAAATGGTAAATTAAATTATCAAATAAAAGAGTAATTTATTACAGTTGTATTTTATATTAGGTTTTGGAGACTACATAAGCAGATTGAATGACAGGATTAGAATTTGGATGCTTGAATAAATTGGAGAAAAGATCAATGTACTAAAAAAAGAAACATTCAAAGTATTATTCTGTTCAGAGTTTACCAAAATCACAACTGCAAGATGACTAGCAAGAATTTCTTCCAAAAAGAATCTGGGAGTCACTGTGGTTCATAAGTCAAGGTGAATCAACACTGTCTTACTATTGTGAAAAAATAAGCCATACTGGGATGCGTAAACAAGTGTTTCAGACAATGCAATATGACATAGCATTTCTACTCCCACAGACACAGATAGATGCTTGAGTTGAGTACTGCATCCTGTTTCGGGCATCTAACTTCAAGAAAGGCACTGGACCAACAGGAGGAGGACAAGAGGCAAAATACGTACTCTGGAGCAAAAGACTGAAGGAACTGGGTTTGCTTAATTTCAGAAGAAAGCTAAACCTATAGAACTCCAGCAATGATTTAGGCAGACAGTCCATTAGTTGCTCTATAAAATGACCAAAGCTGTGCCTAAAGTGCTGTGAAGTATTAGGCTCCTTCCATTGTCCTCCTTCAAACTGAAAAGATTTGCCTTTGGGGGACCATGTCATCTATATCTAAGACTGCAAGGAAATTATTGCTAAGTGGATTTCCTCTTTTTTTCCTACTTGGCTTACTTTCATAAATAATCCTATTATTAGCAATGTAAAGTCGGCGCAAAATGCACAGAAGAACACAGGGCTGAAGCAGATATCCCAGGTCTCAAAACAGTAAATGCAAATGAAAACAGACCTGGGGAAAAAAAAAAATGTAGTAAGTTTAAAATGAACTATAAACTGGGGAAAAAATAATTTAATATTTAAAATATTTAACTATATTTGGAAATGGATTTTTAAAAATCAGTTTTAGCCCTTATAAGTTAGGGGAATATTCATTGAAAACCCAGGCATATGCAGCAAGCCTCTGTTTTTAACCAGATGACTAACTACTACCACAGGAAGGAGGACATTAGCAAAATCTTCCTTACACTGCTTAGTCCAGCAGAACTTTGTCAAAAAGAGCCATTAAAAACATTAACTATTAATACTTAATTTAAACTTTTAAAATTATATTTCAAATTTAGAAAGGCCTTAATACAAAAATCAGAAGTTACCATGTATTTTGTCCAGTGAGCAGAAAAACGGTTTACTTAAAGTAAACTTTATTATGGATTATTGGACCTCCCTCCCAAATTACAGGGAGATCTCAGACATTACTAATCAGCAAACACCATTTATTACAGGCATCAAAATGTGTGGAAAATGGTGCTTCCTAAGGTCTGTATTTCATGTTAAAAAAACATGACAAATGTAAACTTTTTGTTCAAAATCATACCAGAAATCTTTTACTTCAACAACATATATGGTAGAAACCGTACTTTTAAATGAATGTTTAAAGACTGAGCTATTGCACCTTTTAGATAAGCAGCAGAAGACAAAGATTCAATTTAGCTGAATGCCCCCACCAGAAGGCAGTAACCAGAATCCAAATTTTTCTTTTTGTGTCTCACTAACTAAAGTTATGTCCATAGTTCAGGTCAAGCATACTCACAGCACAGAGCTTCATTAACCCTACAGTCTGGGGATTTTTTCCTTCTAAATTGACATTAATCTCTTTGCCAGCCTTTCAGTGCTCAGTCTTATATTATACTGAATCACTTAAAATAGGTTTGAAATATACTATACCTCCTTGCTCTTTTAAATCCAGTAATAAGAAACAAATTACTAGTTGTTAATGCACTATCCTGGAATGTTTGAGACCTCTGTTTAAGTCATTACCCAGAAACAAACAGACCTAACTTAAACTCCTGTTTCTTTAATCACTGGTCTATCCTGGACCATCCTGGATCACCGATGATACTGTTCCACTATGGCTATAAAGCATAAATAACCAGTGACTCAGAGACCAAAAGAGTAAGAAGGTAGACACTTGACTAATAGGTATGGCACATGTGTTTCACCAAATGTTTTTACATCTTGTTAGAGAGTGGAAAACTAACAGGAGAGATCGAGAGGCTCTAGTGACTCCCTGTATACTGAAGATGCAGTACAGTGTAAGGATTAAGGGAGTCTTCTGAGAGATGCAGGCTCAAATCTCAGAAGATGGAAGAGAGGATTAAATTTAAGGCCTTGTAGTCCTTAACAAGTGCCCTGGCCCTGCAGTATTAGGCCAATACCATGACATAGTTTTATTTGGAAACCATGTAAGGCCCTTCATTCGTTTTGTTTTTCTTAAAAGTGCATAAATAATTTCAGAACAAATGCACCTTTTAATGATGCAAAAATGAAATTATGGTGTTTTCTGTTCATTATGGTTTCTAAATGTTTTCAAGGTAAGGATAACAAAGAACTGAAGCAGATGTCTAAGAGGTTGTAGTACCCCAAATATTGGAGCACAGTCAGAACAGATTAGAAAAGCATCTGTCAGGAGTGACATGCATTGATCCATAACTCTTTGGGACAGGAAAATGGACTGGGTGACTTCCTGAGGTTCTTAGCTAGTCTGTTTTTCTCTGATCTTCTGTCCTTCAGAAGGGATCAGACTGGTTTTAATCTTAGCAAAAGCAGAAATTTCTCCCACAGGCTTACAGATCACGAATTCATTTGAAATATAAGAAATTTAGATTTAACTGCATAATTTGAAATATGGACATATGTTCTTAGGCCTTGAAAGTACTTTCCCTTTCCTCTGTCATTTTAACTCCACACTCTAAATACAGTATCACTGTTTAACTTACAGATTATTGGACCTCCCTCCCAAACTACAGGGACATCTCAACGAACATTTATTACAGGCATCAAAATGTGTGGAAAATGGTGCTTTCTAAGGTCTGTATTTCATGTTAAAAAGCATGACAAATATAAACTCTTTGAATTAAGAAAATGTATTAAAATCTTGCAGAAGAAAGGTAGCAAGTCACGTCCTGTGGAATAGTAGATGCATTGTGTAAACTGACTGAATATATTTATCAATAGTCATATTTGACTGTGCTGCAATTCTATCAGTTTTCACAAACTAAGTGGATTAAAGTCTAGCTTGGGTACCTAGCACAAAGTAAAACATCAGGCAGAGTATGGGAACAGATACTGATGACACAGAAGACATGCTTTCTTCTGACTCAGAACTAAGCCAGACACCTAGCATGGGTTTAGATATTGATGGGGTGATTTTTTTTCAGATAAGTGATACGCTAAAGCCATTGGTAAGGAGAGTCCATGTCACTCCAGATTGGCAAGACCTGGAGTATCACTTTCGGCATGACACCCAACCCCACATAAATTCTGCAGTTTCAACAGAACACAAAGGTGGTTTATTTTCTTCCTATCACAAGCTGTTGGGGAGGCTTACAATGCAAAGATGAAGCTTCACTTCAGTATGGTTATTGTTTGCACATCACTATATTAAATGCTATAGGATGGTAAACATTAGATGCATTCAGGGGAATACAATGTAATTTTAGAATTTTCCCTTTACTTTTAGATTTGTTTTTGCTTGAGACATTATCTACAATTACAGTTAAAAAGGAAAAATCTTTTTAATATTTATGGCCACTAATTTAAAAATATCACACACAGTTTGACTCACTCAATGTGCACGCTTTAGCATGAATAAATGCTAACACAAAGCTAAGGAGTACTACAAATAGGACTATAATTAGACAGATGTGGAAATACCAGAATTTAATACCAGAAGCTGTGTGCTGTTGAATAGTCTTATATTTCTTGCCAATCCCATAATGTCACCAATTTTAAAACTTAGGCATTTGAATACTAAGGAAGCCTATGGAATGTAGGGAGACCTTTAGGAAGGACAGGCTAGGAAGACAAGGGTGGGGGCGAATTGCCCTTTATGCGAGAGAGCAGTTGAGTGCATGGAGCTCTGCCTGGGGATGGATGAGGAGCCAAATGAGAATTCAGGGATTGGAGCATCTCTCATATGAGGACAGGCTGAGAGATCTGGGACTGTTCAGACGGGAAAAAAGAAGGCTCGGGGGACTCTCATCAACGTATATAAATACCTGAAGGGAGGGTGTAAAGAAAATGGAGACAGTCTTTTTTAAGTGGTGCCCAATGACAGGACCAGAGGCAATGGGCACAAACTGAAACACAGGAGGTGCCATCTGAACATCAGGAAACACTTTTTTACTTGAGGGTGACTGAGCACTGGCACAGGTTGCCCAGACAGGTTGTTGAGTCTCCATCCTTGGAGATACTTAAAAGCTGTCCGGACATGGATCTGAGCAACTGGTTCTAGGTAGCCCCGCTTGAGCAAGATGGCTTCCAGAGGTTTAATCTAACCTCAACCACTCTGTGAGTCTGTGATAAACTACTGGGAGAAGTAGTTTAACCATCTACCTTAAGTTAGCCCATGGGGGAGAGGATTCATGTCACCTCATGTGACCAGTTTGAAATAGAGGTGCTTACTCTAGTTGTTCATTCTTTCTCTGCAGTCAAGAGAAATGCTGCTGAAAAGCAATTTATCCCATCTTAAACACTTGTTTCAGAACAGGATTAATTACACTCCAGAAGGGCTTCTCTCTCTGAATTGTAGAGGAAGTCTAGACCATTAACTCACATTTGACATCTAACTCATGATGGCAAGTGGGTTGTATCCCACTACAGTAGGTTTCTAAATGAGGTGCAGCCCAAAGTTAAGTGTCCATTTTTCCACTTGAAGGGAAATTATTCTGATTTAGCTTGAGTTAAATGTCTGAATTTGTGTCAATACCAATAAATTTGCTGCATTACAAGTCAGTCCTCTGATTAGGGTTTTCTGTATTTATCATTTTGTTTCACCTGTTCTACATTGTATCTTATATAACGCAACACCAGATTAATGATATTTCTTGTAATTCACTCTCTTAAAGCAATGACAGTTACTTTGAAGACAACATTTTACACCACTTTTGCCATATAATAACATGGCAGAAGACAGAACATAAGGAAAGCATAGAAATATGTAGGCAGGAATGGACAGATCAGGTCAGGGGAACTTGATAAAGGCAGTAAAGGAGAAATGTAGAGCATAAGGGAGAGGAAAACCAGGATCCTTAAGACTAAATATAAAACTGTATTTCTGACCATTCAGCAGGGGGAAATAAAGTAATAAATTTTCACGTCTGCTTCTGAGGTTGAAAACTGCAATCCTTGAAGAATTTTCTAAAGAAGATTGAGGTAGCTTGGTGCACAAGATACAGGACTGAGATCACAGAAAGAAAAATAAATACATATTCTTGTGGCAAATAAGATAACGAAAACAATATTGCTACTATTCATGGTCCCTATAATGCCAGCAGAGAAAAAGCAGAAGGGTTGTCAAACACAGGTAAGTGAAAATCCTTAAAAATAAAGAACTTGCACTGCAAGTAGAGAAAGCGGTACACAAAAGTAGTTCAGATGTTACATAATTGTAATAATGAAGAATGCATGCTGCTTTAGTTTCTAGAGAATTAATGGATTCAAGTGAGGTAGTGTGTGAACAAGAAAATTATAGGTAGGAACCTTTTTTTATGTTCATGACTATGATGGATAAAAAGATAAATGAAAACAGTAATTTGTTTCAAGCAGTATTATCCTGATGGTGCTGCACAGGCTGAAATGTATTTATGAATTGATTGGAGTAGCCATTTACTTTGCTGACAATGTTCTTCATTTGCAGGCTGTACTGATACCTCTTCCTTTTTCTTAACTAATCAGCATTTTTAGTAAGTTTTCTCAGAAGCCATAGTATGTTTTTATAATTTATATTTTTTTTAGATATTACTTTCATGGTTATGTTCAAGAACTTTCACCCCTGTGTTTGTCTATTTTCTTCGTTTTGATTGCAGCCTGACTAAAGAAAGTCATCCTCAGCCCCTAAGAGCTGGCAGTTATTTAAGTTTTATGCCTCTCTTCTACTTTTTTTTTCTGCTGTATCTCCCAGTGAGCTGTGCTGACTCCTACTGATTCCATTCTTATTCTCCTAGTTCTTCTCATGTTTTGAACAGGAATCCGTAACTTCTAGTTAAGGGTGTGAATTCCCTTATTCTGGAACCATCTATAGCTGGGCATCCCCAAGTGCCTCTTGACTTATGCTCCAAGATAATTTAGATGCTTTTGAAAAGTAATCTTTTAAACTAAAGGCCAACATCCAAAGGCAAAATTTACCTTTTGCTCAGCTCTCAATCAGAGACGTAGTCATATTTATTTGTTTCCAAAATCAGTTTCATAGGTGAAAATGTGCCTGAATAAGGCAGAATAAAACCTGAATAAACGCTTCAGGCTATTTTCTGAAAGAAAACTTAAATAGGGTATTGTTCTTTCCTAAATAAGTATAGTGAAAGTATATAAAAATGGAAAATAGCATAGTAAAAAAGCCCCAAAACATGAGCAGTGGAGAAGTACTTATAGCCAGTTGTATTCACAATGGTACCTTCAAAAAAAGTCACGATTCCTGCACCACCTTTCATTGTATTTTAGTCAAATCAGAAAGAGATTGGTAGCTTTTATCTTGTACAAACAGCGCTTGGTTCTGAAAACTTCTGTTCAAGTCCAGACTTACTGAATCACTACCAGGTTGAGAGGCTTCAGAAAATGAGCCCAACAATATAGAAAGCAGAGGTTTTCAGGCTTTTACTTGCATCCCCTGAGCAACATAATGTGCTCGTTTTCAGAGGTTGTCTACAACATTTGTAGCATTAATTCTTAGGAACAGTGTCTGCAGAATTCTGATATCACACTGCCCAGAGCTTTGAAAATGTCTCCAGACTGTTTCTTGCTTGTTTACAAATGATTAGATAAAATTAAATCTTGAAATGTATCTTGGCGCTTAGATATTAGAAGTTTTGGAATTTTATGATGTTTTCTACAACGGAGTTTATTTAAAAACTGCAATTTCTAATACAGCGACAAGCTACAAGAAAGATGTCAGTAAATTTTAGAATGGTCGTCTTTAAAAAGTATTTGTGTGGTGAAAATATAAGACTCTGCTTCTAAGCTTCTTTAGTTATTCTAAAGTACTGCAGAAAAAAAATATTATCCATTTTACATTCATCCTGTCTGTATCCTAAGAATTTTCTTCTACTAACTAGGAGGACTTTGCATAGAGTTTCTTTTGGTGTACTGAAATCTTTTTAAAGTGTTTGAGAGAGAATCTGCAGGAAATACTGGCTCTATTGGCATCTCAAAAGAGCTACTTCACCCTTTTCTATCATTGCAAGTATTGTTAGGTCTTCTCTGTTACTTGTTGTAGCCCATTTAGTAAGATTTAGCAACATAGCTCCATACCTTTCTCGTTCTTTTCCCACCCTTCCAAAGGTCAGCTTCAGGGACATGAGTTTCACTATATATTCATTGTCCACAGTGGCTATGTCCACAAGACAGGAGTATTTTCACATCTGCTCAGGCAACCTTAAACGCAACTACCTCCAATTATCTACAATTCCATAAACCAAGTATATCCTGAATACTCACTGGTGCACTTGCTTACTCCAACGGTTATGATGCTATTTCCCAGTTTACCTAGTGGCCTTCTAAGTGGTATGTCTCTAGGAAGAAAACAAATGGATTATTTTTCCTTTATGCCTCTAAGGACAGTAGTTATTTCAGCTTGCCACCACACAACACATGGGGTACTTCTGGCCCCTATAGTTCTTACTATTCTCCATTTGCATCACAGACACATTAAATGTGCTGCCCCCAATTCTAAGTGTTTATGTAACAATGGAGACATCCATGAGATGTTTCATGCCTTTTGGACAATACTAGAATGTGAGAAGATGCTAAAAATCAAAGAAATTACAACCATAATATTTTCAAGACAAACTGGATGGCCATGCTGCAATTCTTACTCTATCCCCAAGCACATGCTAGTGTTTCAGGCAGGAATTGTGCAATTCTACAGTGGGAACATTTAAACACATATAAGGAATAGTTGCAGTGGCTCCAGAATTTTTGCATCTAGACAGATGTAGAAACAAATGTGTCCCACTCTTCTTGGTGTGGAGATGCTAACGCTCATTATTTTAAAAAGTCACCCATATGGCATCAGAAACATGTTGAAGTAATAGCTAGTTTCAGAAAACAAGATTATTGCTGAGATGCATATACGCTTGCATTGCTGGGAACACATATGAAAACATCAACTGCAGCAATATTACACTCCCTGGTTTGGGGCTTGACAGCAGGTTCTGAACTAGGAGTTTGAAAAATTTTAAAATGTGCATGGCACTAGGGGTACAAAGGCAGCCTTTCTGCATACAGAAACTTGCACAAGCAAACTACAGCGTATTCAGTCACCATATCCTCAATGGGGTACAGGCCCCTACTATTTGGTTGGTATGTATTCTTTTGGCCAACAGTCTTACATGACTGCTGGCCAAAGTAATATTGACTGTGCAAGCCCTGGGAAAAAGACAACTTAATTACAAACATAGCAAAGGCTGGTGCAGTTTTGTTTTGAAAGCAAAATAGCCTAAGACCTACAACACCATTTGAATGTCAGTGTTGCAAAAAGCACGTTTATTGATAGCCTGATACACTCTACTTGCTGCAAGACCAAACAAAAGTCCTTTTTTATAACAAAGATAGTATATTTTTGATTTGCTGAACCAGTTTACTCAAACAAAAGGCAAAGGAAATTAGTGATCCAAAATAATCTCAGCACCAGTTCATGGAGGCTGATGGTTCTCAGATGCTTTCTTGTTTAGAACCAAATAGAAAAGCTGCTGATTTTTTTCTTAGGAAGTATAGGAAATTCCTGATTTTTAACTTGTATTGGCTTACAGCTTCCATCTTAATTTTTAAATATACGTTATTTTCTCTATTAAAGTAATAGTAGTTAATCTGTGTTTGTGAGCTTTGGATCATAAGATTACACATATTTTGGTTTCCAAGTGATTTGTTTTTCCTGTTAAACTGAATACAGGTATATCATTTCTAATACACTGACAATTATAGTACTAGACAAAAGAGAAATGTTCACTAAGCAAAGAAGCAACAAAAGGACATGTATGCCTAACAAGAAAATATAATAATTCATAATTTCTATGGTATGTTCTAAATTTCCTTCTTGTGTAGTATTTTTATTGTCATTTAATGGTATAAGCTTATATTGGAGAACTGCAACAGAGCTTCTATTACCAGCTTTGGCTTCTATCTTTTAATTTTTAATTCAAATCTCAGAATTAAAACGAAAGGCAACAATTTTTAATAATAATGAAATTCCAACAGTAAATGACAGGACAAACTTTGAGTTTAGTGACAATACAGCATATCAGTTGACAGAAGAATATAGTGAGTTATACAAGCGGGCCTTTATGTTTTTCCTGTCTCGATAATTTGTTGATATTTTGCTGCACAAAAAAAACCCCAGGAAAATCAATGAATATTTTTCCCTAGCAACAGAGGGGAGAAAATGAGAAGCAATGGGGAGAGGATGCTGAACAGGCAATGAGTGACTGATAGTTGCAGTAATCTGAACAGACTGAGCAAAGAGATCGCTGTTTAGTTCTGGCTGCAGCACTAACAGCACAAGGCAATAAAATCTGTGGTTAACATTTTACAACAAAAACATAAATGAATTTTCACACTCACCCAAGAAAACTTTTCAAAAGTGAATAGTTATGAGTCCTTGTAATTGCTGTATGCTCTTGTAATTGCCATTAAAATGTCAAAGATATTATTATTATCGAAGTACCAGTTTATCAGTCTTCATGGGCAGCATAGTTGAAAGACAGTAACAAGAAAACCACAGAATTAGACTGCAGTTTTGCAACAGCAGTTGCATAGGATCTTTATGCCACAATTTCCTACATACAGACTCATAGCAAATATGGAAAGCACTATTAGCAACAAAGGCTCTGTTCGTCGTCCCTATGGCTAGGCTCGGATTCGCCCCTAACATGCCTTGAGAAAATATTTTGAGGCTGTCGCTCGAATGGCTTGCTGAGATAAACGTCATGACATATCCAGAATGTCAGACCACTGGACTGTTCCAGAAAGCGTGTTTGGAGAAAAATCTAACTTAAATTAAATCAAAAAGCCCCAGCTTTCCTAATGTATAGGCTTAATCTACTTCAATAGGAGTAAGTAAGTAGACATGTTCTAGAAGTGCGTAACAACGGAACACTTACTTGTGAGCAACATTGTGCACTTTTGGAAACTATTCATCTGTAGGGTTACTCCTGTAATACTTAAAAACCATCTACTTGGAATATATATTGCCTAAGTGCCAATTATGAATGCTAAACATGCCGAGTGACAATTACATCATATGCCTGTAAAAGAACATGACAAGACAAAAAACTAAGAGGGTAGATTTCGGCTAGATCTAAGGAAGACTTTTTTCACAGTGAGGGTGGTGAAACACTGGCACAGGTTGCCCAGAGAGGTGGTAGATGCCCCATCCCTGGAAACATTCCAGGTCAGGTTGGACGGGGCTCTGAGCAACCTCATCTAGTTGAAGATGTCCCTGCTTATTGCAGGGGGGTTGGGCTAGATAGCCTTAAAACATCCCCTCCAACTCAAAGATTCTATGATTCTATGAAAAATCCTTCTTTAGCAGATCTCCAAAGTTTTAACACATATTGGGCATAAAGTCCATTACAGAGACAATTATTTTATTGAACAGACAGAAGCAAGATGAGGAATTCACTGAATTTTCCCAATAAACAACTGAAAAAGGGCTTTACAATACTTGGTTGTATGTGTGAAGCATCTGTAGTAGTTCTCTAATCCCTCTAACTAGTCCACGGCCAATGCATATTATCCCAGTTCCAGAAAACTTAAATGACCTTCTCTTCCAACACCAGAAGCAGTTTTAGGAGCTGAAAAAGGAAAACAATCCTCATTATCACTAAAGCACACAGACAAGATGTAGACCAAGATCATGCTACTATACCAGAAACCTTTAGCATACTACACCTTGTACATGAAGTGCCCATTTACATTAATTGGTGACAAAGTCTGTGCTAAATTCTCATAATGAATTCAGAGTATTTTTTACAAATATGCATGACCAAAGAAAGCAAACAAATATGAAGAATCCACTGTAAAGTCTTTCAGTTTTGATAACATGCTAGAGCAACACACATAAATTTCCGATAGTAAATTTAATTCTGTATTGCTCTTCAACCACTTCATTCCACTCAAAACCACAAATACATCAAATAGATCTCCAGCACAGAAATTTCCACAGCAGAAAGGTTCCCCCCTCTGGCAAAGAGCACAGGTCGGTTCCATCAATCTTCCGCTAGAACAGTGTTCCTTACGCACTATATGCCAGAAGTAGAGGGCTTGAGTGTATGATGTGATCATCCGGGCCCAGGCCACAGAAATAGAACAGGCTTCCCAACTGCGCTATTGAGTGAAACTTGGATATAGGAGGAAAATGAACTAACATTTAACAATCATGAGACTTTTTAAAGGACTGAACAAAAGGAAGCAATTTGAAAACAGATTTTGACTGAAGACAACCATCAAACAATAAAGAAGAAAATATGCTAGAGGGAGGAATAAAGGAGACCAAGTCACAGAAATGAACTTGACGTAGTAAAAATTGACAAGAGCAAGAAACTAAGTAATTTAGAATAATTTCATATACACAAAGAAATGATTATCAGTAGAAAAACGTAAAGAAGCACTCAGTTAATTGTAAGTATTAATGAACTTTAGAAATATTAAAAGCAGAATTTCCAGGTAGGACAAAACTTAAGAAATTATACACCTCCATTGCGATATAAATACCATGAGAAGTTTGAACTAGCTAAAAAAATCAAATAAAGCATCTATTAAAAGACTTCTTTTCCCATTAAATTCCTACCTGAAGATGTGAAAACCTGTATTTTGTAGTTTATTATCTCCTTTGCGTCACAGTTTATGAAATTTCACCAACTGATTCCTGTACTAAAGCCAGTAACTTATATTTGTCAGAGCATGTGAATTTGTCACTTTTATCATCCATTCCACCTTATTCTTCAAATTAAGAAACTTTTAGAAGCCTGTATTTTCTCCTTGTGATATACTGAATCTGGAGTAGGTAATAGGGCATGTGAAAAATGCCACACACAGGCTCCAGACACATTGGGGGCTTTTTTGTATCAGAAAATAAAGTAACTTGAGAGGTCTATGGTCAAAAGAATTGCACATGGTATTTCAACAGTTAGTATTGACGCTATTTAAAAATAAAAATCCCTCTACTCCTCCTCACCATTTCATGTTTTGTATCTAAGGATCATTTTTACTGTTACCCACAGCACTCCCCTGGGAGTTCATATTGACTGACTTGTCCATTATAATCCCTGTACTCTTTTTAGAGTAACAGAAGCATTCTTAAAAACTTACAAATCTTGCTTGTGTTCTGGTTCTAGCTGTATGACTTTGCATGTGTCTGTACTAAAACACATTTTTGGGTGAACACAAGTTACTAAACAATCTAGATTACTCTGCAGAACTGATGTTGACATCATTAATACTTGCTATTCATCAGTCCTTGCATCAGTCACATTTGTTTTTTTCCAGTGATCTTTGATTTACACTGCTTTGATAAAACTGCTCTAAAACATAAACATCTAGCATTACAGCCATGGATTTACTTTTACGCCAATCTTGTAATCTTAGCGAAGCATTGTCAGCTTTCTTTACAATAGCTATTTACCCTAGAATGACATTGATTTGCATTAATTATATTCTTATCCTGTAATTCTCTTGTTTTAATCAGCTTAGTCCTGTATGAGTTTTCTGTTAGATGACAGTCTAACCCAGTCATAGTCAACTCACTTCACCTTTTTAAACATTGGCATGACATGGGCATAAATACAGCCTTCAGAAATTTCACCACAAAAAGCTACAGTTAGTATCAGCAAATCAAAGATCTAATCAGAAAACCCTGAAGTGTGTAAGTTAATTCCATACAGATAGACTAGTAATGGACATGACATCAATATCTATATAAAATCCCCCCGATTCCATTCCAATTTAAAATAGGATTAGTCCACATAAACACAATGAAACAACAGTGAAACTACATCCAACTGATACTTAAAATCAGGTTCTGATATTTCTTTCCAGTATACAATTGTTTGGGGTTTTTTGCCCTTGTGTTACAACACAGAAGATCTACATAAATGTCAGGGACAACTGACTTCTGTCTAGAGAGACTAAGGAAGTTAAGTGTCTGCAAAAGACACTTTAAAGCACATTAAGAATCAGTATTTTTATTTAGTCTTCCAGTAGTATTTGTATTAGTTGATACATAAAGATACATATTTCAAACTAGTACTATTTTAACGATTAACTTCCACAAATCCCACAGAAGCAGCATTCTCAAACCAGAACACGTCCTAGCAAGAAATTAATACAAACCACTTCAAAGTGATGCATGGACACTGTGTGACCGCACGCTGAAGACTACTTCATGTTCTGGACCCTCTGGTTAAAAAAATAATATAATGGATTTTTTGTTAAGTACAGGAAGATTGACAAAGATGACGAGAAGTAAAAGATTGCTTCCTAATTATGTTAGGATTCCACTTTTTGACAAAAATGGCAAACAAAGCATATAAAGTACATACACTTTTACATAAAGAAAGTGAATAGGGAATTTTTTTCACCACTGTAATTTAGAGAATAAAGCAACATCAAGTTATCAGAGATAACAAAACAGCAGGTTTTATAAAACAAAAGAAAGTAATCATAAGGTGTAACTTACAGTTTTGATTTTTGAAACTTCAGTCTTTAAATTGACTGGTTTAATGCATGACTTCCTATTAAAACTTAAAAAAATATTCATAATAGTCAACTAGGTAAGGGCTGGACATTTAGGTTATGCCCAAATTTTATTTTTGACACACAGCTTCAAAAATGTATTCAAACTTTGTCCTGTTATAACCTCTTATCATAAAGGTTGTATTAATCTTCCTAATACCACCGCAATGGTGATAATCACATCTTTGCTTCTCAAACTGGTAATACCAGTCTCTTCTGAAATTTCTCTTCACAAGCACTTCTTTTTTTCTTATCTTTAAAGTTCTTCAGGAGTCTTGTCTCTTTTTGTTAATTTCTGCCTCCTCAACCCACTTTGTTTCATCAGTTCACTAGTTTTAACTATCCATTTGTCTCTCTCCCCTATAAATATCTTTGACTCTGTCCTATATTATATGAAATAGTAGACTACTTTATTGTAGTCTACTTCTCTCTCACACTCCAAGTATCTCTTGTCATCTCAGGGTGTAAAGCAGAGGAACTGCATCTTAAGTGACAACTAGTATGACATAATTAATCACAACTAAGGGGTCCAGATAGGGACTATCATAATAAAAATGAATATTCAATGGTTAAAATGACACAGGCATTCTTTCCTCAAAAAAAAAACCCATGTATTTTCAGACTAAAAGTTTTCCGAGATAAATCCTTTCTTCTTATGGTATATAATTTCAAAGAACCTGCCAGTGACTCTTATTTCCAGTGTAAACTTACTGTGCTAAAGTACTGAAAGGATGTTGCAGCAGAAAGTAATTTGATCCTAAAACCCTCATCAGTTTAATGTGCAATGAAACAGTATACAAAAGCTTGCATTGTTGGAGGAAAAAAAAAACAACAAAAACCAACACAGCATAGATTAAAGCAGGGAAAGA
>NW_010566136.1:16359-17599 GCF_000687285.1 Phaethon lepturus
CTGTCTCTGAACTCTATCCAGAGCAAATTCCTCAAGTTTTAATGATGAGAGAGAGAAGCTGTGTTGAGTTTTTCTCTTTTTTCCCCAAAACCTTCCTAACATTGTAACCATCAACAAATAAACAACACTACAAACAGCCATTATTAACCTTGGGGTCATCTTCTTAATATTATAGGATTCTGAGCATATTTCCAAGAAGTTTTACATGGAGAAGTGTGAACAGGTGCAAGTTCACCAGAGCTGTGCCCCGAGTCAGTCAGTAAACACAAAACAGAAATGTAAATAAATGCAGCCCAGATGTATTTATAGCCCAGAAAAGCTGAGAATATTATTGTAGTAGAGGCATGGCTCCTGTTCAGAAATTAGCTTATGCCCACCTGAAGCCAGGTGGGACTGAAAGGTAATGCAGACATGTCCTGAACACCTCTCTCGTGTCCGTTACCACAAAAAACCTCCTCTGTACAAACCATGGTTTCTGCAGGTTATACAAAAACAGAAAATTTGGGCAAAACCACAAAAGAGCCATGCCTTTGTACAAGCCAATACAAACTGCTGCGATTCAGAAACAAGCTGTTTATTTTCCAGATCAAAAGCAACTTCTGCAGACTCTTGTAACCGGTCTAGTAACAATAACATGCAGAAGAAAGGCTTTGCTAGTTAAGTATAAGTAGAACAGTACCAGACTATCTGAAGCTAAAAATAGCCTGTTATTTCATAAAGCTAGCGCTGACCCACATTAAGGTGTTTTCCAGGTCGACAAGCGTCCAGCTGGGGACTGACTCGATGCCTCCATCAGTTACGCACGGTAGTGACACCATAGGTGTTTCCCACCGCCGGATTTCACCCACGAGATGCCTGCCTTTCAGCAACGCCGGCGTCTCAGGAGACAGCGTTTCCTAGCAGCGAGAGAGAGAGCGCACAAGGCTGAGAGTCCATATTGTCTCCTCCACCACTTCTGGCCTACCGGGCTGATCTCCCATCTGTAAAACCAGAAATCGTGATTTTACCTCGACCTAGAAGCACTGAATAATCTGCGGAGAAAACGCGCTAAGTGCTTCCTGTTTGTATTAAACTCGCGAAAAGCGGGTTTGCAGCCAGAGGAGTGACGGGGCTTAGGGATTAAAAGGCATGCAGAACCCCGACCCTTCCACTGCCGCCCAACGTCGCCCTCCACTGCGGACGCCGGAGGCCGCAGTACGCCGCCCCGCCTCCTACTGCCCTCGCAGGGAACGGCGCTCCC
>NW_010566137.1:0-4272 GCF_000687285.1 Phaethon lepturus
CGTCCCTTCGCAACCCGCCACCGCTGCGGCATGCACGGTTCGCTCGTGGCGGTGAGCAAACCTACTCTCACCTGGTGGCATGACTATATCACACCTCCTAAATTGCATAGTCCTCTACTTCCACTATTAACTTCCATCCTTTTTCTAACCCCTACCATCTGCACGCTCCCTTCCCTCATTTGCACACTCTGAGGGAATGTGCTACAAACACGCACCAGGCTATCTTCTCCCAAATGGCAACGCTTCCAATGCGTTCATAAATTATCTTTTAAGCTTCACTTTGCAGCCACGGGTGGGCAATGGCTTTAAGCAAGAGCTTCCGTAAGGATAAGGTGAAATTCTTGCAGCGTTGGCAACTATAAAGCTACTACGCTGGGTCTCTCTTACCGTTCAGCAATTGCATTTGGAATCTAGTTTCTTCCAGTTGGAAAATTCTCTGTGAGAAGCAGGAGCAGCTTCTGAAAGATCAGTACGTGGCGTCACAGCAACTACCTTGGCTCCTCTTACGGCCGCTGCCGCGGGGAAGTAACACGGTACTGATTGCCTCAAAGCCCCACTTGGAGGCTGGGGTAGCTGGGGTTCCACGTCTGGGACTCGCTCTCCTCTCAGACTGTCTCTGTGCCAGGAACCCAAGGGTGGGCTGGGTCCCGCAGCCCAGGGACCTCCTGCCCCGGCAGCCGGGGAGGTGGTTTTCTCGCTCAGCCAGGCTCAGCAGAGATCTGCCCGTAATCCCGCTCCAACCGACTGTGCCATTCTTCTATAATTCTGTTAAATCAGAATTACAGCTCGCTCAGTGCATAATATATCCAGAGCACTAATTCGTCTTTGTGTTGGCAGAGAACTGAAGTGGTCCCTCCGAAGGATCTTGGAAGATACGAATAGCCAACAAACTACAGCAGCATCCCACAACACCAGTCAGATGGTGTCATCAGGCATGACAGCCCAGGGAAATCACTGGCATCTCAGTGATCTCGTGCTTCCCTACCAGCAGGAAGCCCAGGCATATGCACTCCAGCCATGTATCATTGTCCTCCCAGACGTGGAGAAGATACATGAAAATGTCTGCGACTGTCCTAGGATTTATCAACTGGTGACACGAATAGCACAAGATCATTTCAGTCAAGCCTGCATATTTTTTCCACTTTTGTTAAAAAAAACCAAACCACCACCTCAGAATGCAATTAGCTGTGAGTGGGAAAACTTGGTTATCTTAACAAAGATATGACATCATATTTCGTTTTTGTATATCAATGTTTAGTAAAATGAAGCTCTAAGGTACAAAACTCTCCAAAGCTTAACAGGTGTTTTGGATGCTAAGACACATTTAAATGTATTTATCAATTAAAATGTACTATCATTTTGCTTTGTTTTTAATGATCCTGGCTAGTAAAGAGAAAAGAGTAGGAGAGGGATGATATTACACTTACAGCTGGGTTTGATTTTGCAGTTTATCAGAAGAGAATCCAGCTCACGCTGAATGCTGTAATACGGTGGGGGAGTTTAACAGATGCTTTCAAGGCGTAGGAGAAGACTGAGGAGTGCAGGCTGATGGCAGGCACCCGGGAAACAGCAAATGCCAAGTCTGTGTGTCACTTGTGTGAGCCATGCCACGTGTGGCCCATATGGAAAACTGCAATAACATTATATATGGAGTTAAGTGCATACAGGTCATACATCTTATCTTATACGGCTTATTAAATGCAGTGAGAAACTTGTAAATGTTGTAAGTGATGTGAAAAGTACTTCAGTTAGAGGGAGAAAGATGATTAAGGGACACAACACAAGCGTGATCCTGTCCCAGAGAGCAAGGCAGGGCAAAGTGTGCAACCCCGGGGAGCTCTGTGCCCTAACACCTCATCCCATCGGATGGAAGAACAAGGAAAAGCAGGAAGGAGGAAGAGGATGGACACAGGCACCCTACAGGACACTGGTCTTCAGCAGGGGTAGAGGCAACCCCAACCTCAAAAAAATTCTCTGGCAGGAGGCAACGCTGGAGGAAGGAGAAGAGAAAACCACGCTGACCTCTCTTGGGATACCATTAAAAAAGCAGAATTACTTCTCTGTCTGGTAATTTTCAGCCTATATTTATTTTTTACCACTTTACAATCCTCTTTCCAAACATTAACCTCTTACATCCTTGTCTACCATTCCTGGTGGCTCTGTACATAGAAACGTTACCCTCACGGCCCATTGCTCCAGGAGACTTAAGAAGACCCTCTGCTGTCTGACAGCCTTTGCCAAGACACCTTGGGAGCACCTCCCAAAGCCAGTTTGGACTGGAGTTGTTTTTTCAGGAATCCAGAATCCCACAGAGCTGTTTTTTGACTGTTGGGTTGTGTTACTTATGTCCTGTCAGTCTGGAAGCACCACACGTAATGTATTCCCGGATCAGACTGTTGGCTCATAGTTACACCGAGATGGATTGAGATAATCTGTATTCTCTTCCACTTGTATCCAGCTAATCTACTCTCACCTGGTGGCATGAATATATCATAACTCCTAAATTGCATAGTCCTCTACTTTCACTATTAACTTCCATCCTTTTTCTAACCCCTACCATCTGCACACTCCCTTCCCTCACCCTGGTGAAACCTCTCAGTTTTCCTACTTGTTATCAAGTCACTGCTGACAAGCCTAACCCAGCCTCCCCCAGCCAGCCCAGCAGTTCCGCTCATTTTTTTTGTCCTTCAGTCCCGTTACGGGTTCAACCTTGCATACCAAGTCATGCCTCCCCCAGGTTACACCCCGGTTTCCCTTGGCACACTATACCAAGCGCTCTCCTGAAGCCTCGGAGTAGATCTACTGCATGTCCCGTGCTAGAAGATCAGCTCGGTAAAGATACCCATCCGGTTCACGCGCCCTGGTATGCGTTGGGTGGGGGCAACAGAATGTGCGGTGTGTAAATACACATCTACAATTAAAGAAGGCTCCATGCAGCAGTTTATTGGCATCGTCCTCTCTCATCATCCTCAGACATGCCTTATAGTATCATTGACGGTAAATTATTTTCCTGGATTATTATAGCCTGTCTGGTGAAATTTGAGGCAGATAACACAATCACTCTGCCAATAAGCAGTCAATGCAGGCACCGTGGGAGGTGTAATAGCTTTTCATGGCAGTTCCTAGAGAATTGATTAGCACTTGGCTCATTAGCTCAATAGCAATCAATGACTCTAAACAGCTTAGATACCATTCTTGCACATCAGAATTGCATAATAAAATCCTTATGACAGCTTTACTTTGCAGCACGGTGTTCCACATAAGAGAGAAGGGATTCAAAGGGCTGAGGTGTTGGAGAGGTAGGTGCAGAGGAGGGAGCACAGCCGGTTCGGCAGATAAGGGAGGTGCTCAGCACCTTTCACGTGCAAACCCTCTGCCACTCCAGCTCTAACAGGCCCTGCAAGTGCTGGTGCACACTGCCTGCTCCCTGCCACGTTGTATGGCAGGAGAGGTTTGTCTTGCTATGGAGGAGAACATCCATAGCATGTGCCTTTGGTACAACTTTCTCCTTGCACGGGGCCGAGAAAACATGACCCACAGATCTAGATAAGTCCTTTTTAAAAAGCTTGATGTACTTAAAATAAAATGGTTTAAAGCTTGAGTGTTTCATGTTACACACCATCACCATTCAAAGAATTAAAATGTTTTCCAAATATTTTTTAAAACATTAAACTGAAACACAATAATTTTGAAGAACTCTAGATTTTCACCTCCTCTATGGAAAATTCTTCTCTCTAACAAAGGAAACAGGAGGGTGAAATTCAAGAACACTCACATCTTGTAGCTTACTCCCATGGAGAACCGATACCAAGTGTCTCACAACAAGGTCCAGCAAAGAAGGATTAAGTACTTTGGGGGGAAAAAAGGTTCAGAGGCAGAAATGCGCCCATACCTTATCCGTGGAGGTGGTGGGGCACAGCTCCCCACGGCACAGCCAGCGGACCATGTGCCTGGGCTGTGGACAGCCCCCAGGGCAAAGCTGGGGGACACCAGCATCTCCCCAGAGAATTTAAGGTCAGCACAGACAGCTGGTTTAGCTGGCTTTAAAAAACAAGTGGTCAACAGTCTCTTGGCCTGCATACTCATTCACAGTCAGTGATGGAGGCACAGCAGTAAAAGTAATTTTAAACTTCTTGGACAGTTGGACTAGATGATCATTGTAGGTCTCTTCCAACTTTAAATATTCTGTTCTATTCTATTCTATTTTTGCAGGTGGAGCTGTGCCACCTTCACAGCAAGTCAAGAGCGTTTGTCCAGAGAGTGGTGGGGTCA
>NW_010566137.1:4293-4691 GCF_000687285.1 Phaethon lepturus
GATGATGGGGCAACACATATGGCAGCGCTTCCTGACCCAAGTGGAGAAATATTTTCAAAGCAGGAGATGAGCCCAGAGGATGGTACCAAGAAAGGAGAAAATGCACAAAGGACAACCCCAGGTCCCCATACGGAGGGTGGTAGAAACAGAAGGTCTGAAGAACAAGAGTACCAGCACTGCTGGGACAGGTTAGAAGCAAGCAGAACAGTGCCATATTGATTAATTTAATAAACAATTTAATGACAAAATGTTATGTATGGCTGGATTGTGGTTGTACGTTTATACTAAACGCTTAATGAGAACAGTTCCTACGGGCTCTCACTGATGTTTGTAAACCGGGCCCTGGGAACTAGGCTGCTAATGAACTGCTGAGCTGTAAGTGATAATTGGGTAAGAGA
>NW_010566137.1:4722-19756 GCF_000687285.1 Phaethon lepturus
TTGGGAACCATTCAATAGCAAACATGGTATCAAAGGACTGAGGAAAACACCTCTGCTAGAGACCAAATCTTGGGCTAATGTTTATCTAAATGACACCACTCATCAACTCTCATCAGGTCTTGGAAATCCTGAACTTCTCCCAGACCTTCATCCCTCTATCTATTAAAACATTAATTACATAAAAAGGAAACATACGCACAGAGACCTTGGTGAAGGGGAGACTCAGATATCTGGTGCATCATTCATCTTCCCATTTACATGAAAAAGAGAAAGCAAGAGGAATCGAGTGAATGAGGTTTTGTTTTTTATAGCTGAATTAATACAGCTGTGGCAGTAAGGTCTCACTGGAGTAACTGAGTGGTCTCCCAGCTGTATGATGAGCCCTTGATAAAGGGTTTGATAAAGGATTGAATTTGTCTGGTGCTAGCTGATTAACTGCCCAGTAAACAGTTGATAGATAATAAGCAAGCAGCAGCAGAACTTGAGACAACGCAGAAGACAATATCTAGGAAACTAAAATTGGCAACATTTTCATTACCAAAAATTCATCATAATACAAGGACATTTTAAGACTCATATACTATGGTTATGATGGCTAAAATATTTGCTTTAAAAATTGGACAGAAATTCACATATGGCTTTCATTTCCTTGATCTCTTCCCCCCTAAGAATATTTAAACTACCATTATGCAAGATATCAGCTTTATTTTTTTTGAAAAATATTCCTGATTTTTTCTGCAAATGTGTTCAATACTGAAAATTAATTTTAAATCATTAAATCTTGAGACTGCTCAAATATCAGTGGAATTACAAGACAGATTGTATAAGGGAAAAATTAAGTTTCCATAATTGTTAATATTCTTAGATGTAAATAACGTTTCATTTTGGAGCAATTGCTTTATGAATCTCTAAGTCTTATTTAATTAATCAGCACACTTTGCATCAGTGACAAACCACATATTCAGCAGTTTTAAAGATGCATATTCTATTATGGGAGCATTAAGTGTAGCTTTATCAGGGATTTAATAAATAACAGCAATATTCTAATATGAAAAACTCATAAAGACCTGAGCTCAAGGGGGCATAAATTGTGACACAAGGGCATTTTCAGATCAGAGCACATATACTTAGAGTCTTACAGGACGAGAAGCAGTGCCTACTTCTGTTTTTTAAAGACAAAAAGTGTATTGTTTTTCATAACCCAAGGTGGAACAGAGTGAACCCCAGGAGGGCTCTCTTGAAGAAGGTAGAAGAATTTGAACTGGTGTCGCGTTTTGTCCTTGCTCTTCCTTACCTCCATGGAAAGTAGTGCCTGGCATTCCACCTATGTCCCAAAAGCAATGAAACAGCAAACATGGCTAAAAAATGCAGACTGAGAAGACTGAAAGCACATTAGTATAGTAGAGCAGCAAGACCTCTTTTTGCGAATGAGGAAATGTATCACAGAAACAGGTGGCAGATTTGCACAAAATCAAAGCAAGCCAACGAGTCAAGAATCAAGAGGGGCATTGCTTACAGCGGGAACGGAAGTGTCAGGTTCAATTATGTCTCTCTCATTTAGATGCTTTTGATCAGCTCAGATTCTCAGCATGGGGCAACCTCAAAAAGAAAACCACAAACGTGCATTCCTCTCGTTCACGCTGTCATTTGCCTCAAAAAGAAGTGACAGAGTCAAGAGCACATATCTGTGCAGGACACCCCACACTTACCGTGAAGGCAAGGAGCATCAGCGAATCCAGCCCCACACTGCACATCTCAAGAAATAGAGGGCAATACTAACATATAGCATCTCTGAACTACAAGTGGTTTGGGTTCCTCGCTCGTACTGTCCCAGTTTTAAATACAGCGAGATACTCAGCAATGCATTGCCAGTATTTCAGATCATGCCCTGTTCTAGGTGTTGACCTCCATCTGTGACAAACACAACACACAGTGTGTTCACAGGACACCAAACCCCACAACAACACAGACTCTTATATGGTACTTAATCCCTGCTACCTGAACAGCTCACAATTACCAACTCGTGCCTTGGAAAAAAAAAGGCAATTCCTTTTTACAAGAGGGAACTGAGTTCATCTTGGGATTTCTTGGCCATTGGTGTCAGGTATGACCACCATCAAGTCGCTCAGCAAATCTGTAATGACCTATATCAGTAATGGGCACTCAATTTAATTTCTGTAAGATCACCCGGGGCACACAATGTGGAATACACACAGGCTTTATGCTAGCTGCAGAAACCCAACTACTCGTTACCTGGCCATGGCTTTCTAAGACTCTCCACTGCAGAGGAAACTTCGAACAAACAAACAAAACACCCATCCCTTCCATCACCGCTCCATATGGCAGAGACATCTGGATCTAGAAAAGAAGATTATGTATTTTAATCAGCACTGATCAGTCATAGTTGCTGATTTTTATAAATGACATTAAAATAAGAGAATGTTTCATCAATAATGTCATATTATGACAAGTTATTGGCTTGACTGCTATCTCATAAAATAATGCATGAACAACAAAAAGCAGATAAAGTGAACCCTCTAAAAGACTAGAAATATTTTTTTAAGTTTTGAAAATGTTTAGAATGGAATTTCAGAACTCAGAAATGCCTCAGCTGGTTACAGTCCCCTTGCACCCTCGGAGGTCTCCTGTGAAGTAGGAGAAAAGAGATGTATTTGGTTTCCTTCAATCCACCAAACAGATACTGGGACACCAAACGACATTGCTGATGAGACCCCCCCACAGCCACCGCACTGCCAGGATCCTCAGGTCACCTACCCCAAAGGTGGAAACAGCAACCCAAAATGTACGCCAAAAAATCCGCTTGGAAGTTCCCCCGAGCTCCACCTGCAGCTACACTGCAGCGGGTGCTGGCGCGGGTGACGTCTCCCGGCGCACAGGCTGCCGGCTGTGTTCCGTAACACCGGTGACCCCGCTCCTCTGGAGCCGGGCTCTCAGCAAATGCCACGCACAGGAGGAGAAGGCAGACCGGAGTGGTCACCTCCGCCCGGGCACCCCAACGGCGTGCTTACAGCACATGAGTATGTGGTATGTGTATATTCAGATCCACCTTGCAGGTCTGAGGAGAAAATCGTCGATTCCATCTGGCTCCCATCTGTGCCTTCAAGGCAGCATTAAACACTCAGCACGAACCGGCCTCTTCTTTTACTCGCCGGCTGCGCAGAAGTGTTTTCTACCGCCTTTAAATAATCCCCGCTTAACCCTCGTTTGCATGCAGCGACGCGTGGCCAGTTATTCAAAACCCTTTCTCTGAATTTGGGATACGTGCTCCAAGCTCCCACTCTCTGTGCTGCTTCGATAGCCATGAGTGGCTCCAGGACGACGTACACGGCACCTCTGGGAGAGAAAATAACTCGGACCTGCAGGAGAGTCGTGCTGTGGTGAGATACAAGTGCAATCAAGCCCAAATCAGGGCTGTTGAAAGCCAAAAAATACAATTATCAGGCAAGGTTTTTGTGGCTGCTGTTTGGGTTTTTTTAATTTTAAAGTTCCTAGCCTGGGAGCTGCAGTTTGCTGTCAGCACTTCGCTGTTAAAAATACCAACTTTTGCAATGAATACTAAGCACGTGCAACAAACGGATAATAATAAGGTTCCTCCTGCTTGTTTCAAGAGGATTAAAAGCAGCGTCCACAAACGGCAAGTCTTCCCAGCTGGCAGGGCTCTGAGCTGCTTTTCCAGGGGTCTAGATCCAAATCTCCAAGTTTAGTCCATTCTGTCCCAGCTGTTGTCATGAAAAATTGCCTTTCTCTGGATGGCAGAGGGATTCAGAGCTTGTGCTGCATGTTCTAGGCAAAAGACAAAGAAAATGTTAACAACCTCAAATTAGCTGCATTTTAGCAGTGTTGGCATTTTCTGTGCCTTTTGGCTAGGTGGGGGAAGCACACGCTGGCAGATTAAAGGTTATAACTGTACGGCCATGAAACGTTCCAAGACAGGAGAGACGTTTTTGGCACCAGCTGCCATTTCGCCATTGACAAAAGGTCAGTGGAGCACCGCGGCAGCAGAGCCCTGGCACGGCAGGGCAGGCACTGCCGGCATGGCTCGCCGGCGGCTGTGCCACCGGCTGTGCCACCGGCGGCTCGCCAGCCTCCTGGGTGAAAGCATCGTGGTGCAGAAGGGCGTTGAAGAGGTACAGCTGCACAGTTATGGGGACACCTGAAGAACTGCTGTGAGTTGCCTGAAATCTCACCACTGCTAAAAACTTCAAAAAGGAGAAGGAATCGTAGAATCACAGAATCTTTGATGAACCTTTTACGAACCCAATTTACAAACAGTGCTTTTAAGGAGGAGTAGCGCCTTCTGCTAGACCAGCCGACTCAAGCCCTTGTGCCCATCTCCCCAGCTTGTGCTGCTCAGCTGTGGTGGCAATGGGGAGAAAAGCTTGTAGGGAGAGGCAGTATGTTTTGTTAGGTCAAATGATGTAGCTGGAAAAATCAGAAAAGCTTTTGGATATACAAACTTTTTTTCACATCTATTTAACAGATTTGAGACTAATAAAAGACACTACCTCGCCCTACAAACCTCACCTCTTTTATAGCTTTATATCGTCACAGCTGCAGCAGCGAATTACAACTATTGATGTGGTATTCAAAAGAAATGGTTGTCTCCATGGTATCTTTCAATATTTATTTGTACACCAAACATTATCTCTCTTAACCACGGTTCATGTAGGACACCTGCAAAGCCCTATTCTACCATCACACCTCCTAGACTGCAAAACCAAAATATGTATTTTCTCACTGTGACTGCTACACCCTAGATTCACAAACTCTTTTGGTGTCCAGGGGCCGGGGAGACTCTGAAAACCTCCAAGTACAAGTCAATATGAGTCTTTCCAAAATGTTATGGTTGTCAGCCTCACCCACATCCCTTCATCTTATATATACAGTCTTGAAGTTTTCCATTAATACAAGACTATTTATTAGAACAAGACCAGTTACCATTGAACTTAGACCTTGCCTTGCCTTGCCTTGCCTTGCCTTGCCTTGCCTTGCCTTGCCTTGCCTTGCCTTCCCTTCCCTCTGGAGGATGGTTAAAAGAACAATCTTATTCTCAGCAGATGCAAAGCGTTTCGCTTTCGGTCTCGCCCTGCAGAGATCTGTGCCCGAGATGATTGCTGAGCTCGCTGGATATGAGCAATGTTCAGCATTATCCACTCCATGAGAGTTTGGTCCGTGACTCCTGTATCGACCCAGAACTCTTTTGTACGCAATGCATATCTACCTTTTCATTTCAAAAATTACAAATAATAGCTCTAGTCTTTCAAACTGTACATAGTTTGCTGCAGCAGTACAAATGCTGTGTCAAATCATCTCTACTGTAGCGAAGAATCCGTGTTTTCCAAATGGACGCTCGGCTCTCACATTTTGCAGGGCTATTTTCCAGATGTTTTTTTCCAGGCTGCAGCTATCAGTACAACCACGTAACGCTGCTCTTTTACTTCCTATTTCCTCAGTTGCACAAATCTTACCATTCATTTTGGTCTGCCTCACAGCCAGACCTATATGTTTTCTTTCCATTCTTTAGGATTTCTCGCTGCTTTACTCCAGACGCTATTTTCACAGAAGTTATGAGTTGTTCTGCACTGTTCATCTCCCATGGAGGAAAACTCTACTCCAATGGTAGGTACCAGTGATATGTAATCTATGCTGCTAAAACAAACAGAAGTCTTACAAAGAACACCATAAATACTATACAATTTGACCAGGAAAAAGAATAACAGGTTTGAAAAATGGGCTTTTCTATTGTGACTTAAAGGCTGTACCCACTCCCCTCATATAATTAATACACTTGGGAGACACTGAAAAGCCCCATCATTCCCAACATAGCAGCGTCACAGCTAGCTAGGAAAAACAGTGAAATTCCAAACAAAGCAAATCTGGCCTCCTTTTTAATTCCTGTAAAGAAAATGCAAAATAATTATTGCTGCTCCTGTGAGCGTAGTGTCTTGATATGAGAGGTAAATATGGCAGCTCCTCTCGGCAGTTGTGTGGAAAGTTTTCTTCTAAAGAATGATCAACTCCAGCCAAGATGATTTCTCTCCTGAACAGTGATCCTATTGGAGGGAAACTATTTGCAAACAAATCATAGAGCCATAGAATAATAGAATCATAGAATAGTTTGGGTTGGAAGGGACATTTCAAGGACATCCAGTACAAACCCCTGACATGAGCAGGGACATCTTCACCCAGAGCAGGTTGCTCAGAGCCCCGTCCAGCCTGACCTGGGATGTTCCCAGGGATGGGACATCCACCACCTCTCTGGGCAACTTAGGCCAGGGCTTCACCACCCTCATGGGCAAAAATTTCTTCCTTATATCTAGTCTAAATCTACCCTCTTTTAGTTTAAAACTATTACCCCTTGTCCTATCGCTACAGGCCCTGCTAAAAAGTCTGTTGACAGCTTTCTTATCAGCCCCCTTTAAGCCCTGGCAGGCTGCGAGAAGGTCTCCCTGGAGCCTTCTCCAGCCTAAAACCCCCAACTCTCTCAGTCTTTCTTCACAGAGAGGTGTTCTATCCCTCTGGTGATATCTGTGGCCCTCCTCTGGACCCTAGATTGCCTAGAATGTGTCTAGGACCCAAATGCCCCAGAAAAGCCACTCTCCGGGTGATGAATAGGAGACTTAGAAAGGTGTCATGGCCACAGAGAGATGACATGGTCACATTTATTTTCTCCTTCTATGGTATGGAAAACTGTGTATCTTACCTTCCCTGAGTTTGTTATGTTCCTTAGCCTCTGAGATTACACTTGTCAGATTTGTAACGAAAAGCAAAGCCAAGCGGCAAAACGCAAAACCTGTTAGTTTCAAACCTGCCACCCTGAATTAGAAATTAGTCTGAAAATGTCCTTGTCCAAGAGAGTAGTCCAAGTCCTGCTTGCTCAGTGTAAACTACAGTAACTCTCTGGCCATCCCCTCATCCTTCTGTTCTGTGAAGGCACAAATGAAAAAGGAAGGAACACCTGGAAAATTTTATAGGAAACAAGACGACATGTTCATAGACCTCTTTCTAAAGTCAGCACTGATCTGTCCTCACATTCACCGAGGACGCTCAATCCATGGTACAGTCGTGTTCCCAGATGGCCCACGGAGGCTTCATCCTTGCCCTTCTCATGGCCTGTGCTCAGAGGACATTAGCAGCTGATCTTGAGAAATATCCTATTGCACCACCACCACTATCAAGAACGACTTGTTCTGGATTCACATAAGCCAAATCAACTTCAAAAGACTGTTGATCTGTGGACTGAGAAATCAGAGCAACACCTCCTGGAAACTCACATGCTACCAGCAACCAGCAGCCCCGTCCTGAAATCCTGTCCCCAGCAAAGCGCATGCAAAATCCCCACTGCCTGGCACCCGGTACTCCATGAAACCTCCTGCTCCATCCCTAACAGCACCCAAAACACAGCAATGAGCTGGCCAGCTGGGGACTGGGGCACCGGGAACACTCATCCCAATCATGCTTTCAGCTGGATATATTTTTTAATTTGCCATGAACACCTTACATGGAGAAACAGTAACAAGAAAACAAACCCAGCACCTACTTGGACGCCGAGTGCAGCCAAGCTGGCTATAGCTAGCCAAAGGCAGTGCTGTCTTACATTTATTTATTCAGCCCGCTGGTTCTCCAGCCTGGCTGTCCATATGGTTTCCCGTGATGGTCTGGAGTGCTCAGGCGATGCAGGAGAAATGGGGCTGTTTCTGTAAAACTTGACCCTTCTTCACCACCCGATTATGGCTCAAGGCTCTCAGTGTGTACAGGGCTCCTTGTCCCTCATCCTGCCCTTGGATCTCTGCAGTCATAGAGATTGTCCCAGAACTGATGCAAGAAAAGTGTGGGGCCTCAGGCAGTTGAATCTGTGGGATTAGAAAAAAGAAGGATGAAATGACTGTCACAGATGTAACAGTAATAAATAATGAGGCAAGTACGTGGTAAACTGACTTGGGTAATACCATTAAGAGCAGCAGCCACACAAGTTACATCACTAATCCTATTACAGTCAGAATACATGTGACAAGGAAAAGCACCTATCTCTTAAACAGGGTGCTAATTGAAAGAGAAAACCAGGCACCTCAGAGGAGCAATTCAATGGCAGAGACGAAGCTGCGCTGAGAGTGTCCGAATGTGAGCCGGGTTGCAGGCGGTACCCCGGAGGTGATGCTCATTCTCCGAGGCTTGGAACGCGCTCCCCCGCCGCAGCTCATTCAGTGAAGGGCTTGCAAGCCAGGCACACGAGGTTTTTTTATCGATGTTAAGGCAATTCAGAGCTGCCCCCGGCCAACAGCGCTGAAGCGCTTTGCCCCCCGATCTGCAGGCAGGAGCACGGTGCCTGCACTGCTGATGCCTCCCGCCGCTTTTATCCGGGCTTAGACAGGCGCTTTCGGCAGAGCTTTGTACCGGGGGACATGCTGCAGCTCTGCTGCCGTGTCCCCTTATCACTGAAACCAAACAAGCTCTTTGTACTGCATGAAAGTCTCTCCTGTGCCTTGGTGCGCTTGGATCATCCTTAACAGCCGCCTATGAGTTTGCGCTGCTCTACTCTTTCTGCATCAGTGTTTCTGCCTAACAAAAAAGCTGGCAATAATGAACTCGCTAATGGTTTTCCTCGAGTTCGTGTACTGTGTTAGGGGAGCCCTGATGGAAGCAGCGTGATGAGGCTTTTGAAGCAGTCATGCTAAAACCAGCGACAGACGTGGGGAAAGGTTGCTCAGTCAAAGCCTGTCAATCCCAGCTTCATAGACAACGCCGTCCTGTTTGGTCTTTGTGTAAAGCTCATAGTGAAGCCTGCGTTAGGACTGCTTCTTGAGGCATCTAATTTAAACGCTTTACCTAGCCTGCTGCATTTAAGGAGATAAAATTATTTAGACATATGTAAATAAAAAACCCTTGGGGATCAAGGTGAGAAATGTCCCTATGCCTGACATTAGTATGTCCATGATAATGCGCTGGCAGTAAAAAAATTAAACATTTGAAGGCTTTCCAGCTGGTCAAGGAGAGAGGAAATATCTTTCTTGGCAGGTGTCAGCAGGAGTTTTCACTGCAGGCTTAGGGAAGAGGGGAGAGGGCTGAGAACTGAGCCCAACGAGAAAGGGCAGGGTTTGGTGTGAACTGCCATCTGAATGGCTGATGGTGTAAATGGCTGCTGATGATGATGTTTTGGTAATGGAAAAGATTTTCAAATAAGGTTTGAAACCTCCCCAATTTAATGAATTCACAGTCGATATTAGCTACAATATGTGTTTTGCTTTTCAGCATGTGGTGGGGAGGAAGATCAGTCATGAGCTGCAGCTTATGGTGCATCAAAAGTAACATTTCCATGTTCATGGCTTTATATCAAGGCTTTCATTTATTTTTGGCTTGAATGATTTTGACATTTTGGAACTTTAACAGAACTTATTTCTATACATTTGAATATTTGTGCCTTTAAATTTGTCATAATCCAAGGGGAAAAAATACGTAGTTACAGAAACAAATATAGCAAGTGAAAGAGCTCAGTGGAGGCAGACCAGCCTCCTCCTAACAATTAGAGAAAGTGTGATTTATTAATGCACATTACAGCGTGAATGTGGGCGTTAGTTGGTGCGATTAGTGACTGTGTGTTAAGAGCCCTATGCCAGCTAACCCAAGGCTGAGCAAGCCAAACGAACGAGCTTTTTTTGCATACCGTATTTGTTTTTTTAAGCACTAAACCCCAGAATAACATCCGCGCCAGCAGTAGGGCAGCAGCTTGCCCTGCCTTTCCCTGGAGCCATGCGCAAGCCGTAGGGGTAGGGGTGGTGGGCTGAGACCCCGACACGCTCCCAGGTGCCGGGAGAGGCACCGCTACAGGCGAGCTCGCACACCCTGCAGGTCTGCGCCCGGGCCGGCTCCCACCGGAGAAGAAGAGCCCTTTGAGCCATTCCCTGGCTTTTTTCATCACAGGCACCACTGGCTGCCATCGCTCCGTGCGCAGGAGCAGCAATGGCCTTTAGAGCCAGGCACGTGCATGCACAGAGTACGATTCGGAAGTATTTGCAGAAATTGTCACCGTTACAGGAACAAAGACCCCCTTTGAACTGTTCTAAACCAGATGTGGACAACCCATTAATTCTCAACATAATGAACCGTTAGATAAAATGTTCTTTATCGAAACCTCCTGTTTTCATGCTGAACTGAGCGCGGCCGGCTGTGTTTACCTCCAGAAGATGACTCTGCAGCTGAGGTCTAACACCTTCCCCTGAGTTCACATCACGGCTCTTCCAGCCTCCTGGATTGTCTCTCTGAGGCCAGATCTTACACTGGATCAGAAACATGAGTCAACTAGATCATAAAAGCATAGACTCTAAGGTAAGGGGGACCTGTAATTCATTTGATCTAGCCAGGTACAGACGGGTCAGCGTTCATCCAGTTACATTTTTCTGAGACCATTAACTTCTCCTGCTGCAGCGTAGCTCCCAAAGGATGTCACGCTCATTCTGAACCTGAAGGCGTCTGGAGAGGAAGCATCCAGCTGTTCCCTTCTCAGGGATACCCAAGTTCAGCCATGCTTGCTGCTAAAGCAGGTCTGATTTGCAGATTGAATTTGTCAGCTTTCCCACTAAACCGCTGGTTCCTCTCTGCCTTTGCCTGCCAGAACAAAACACTCTCCCATAGACAAGATCATCAAGATCTTCTTCCCACAAAAGTCCCTGTGGGATATAGTCAAGCCTTCTCAGTCTTCTTCTTAATAAATTACAAGACTGAGTTCCTTGACGTGTTCATTTAAGGCATGTTCTTATTAGCACTTGTGGCTCTGCACCTTCTGAACCGGTGGACATTAAACCTGCGTGGGGTTGGACTTAGCAGTCCCGTGTACAAGGGGGGCAGAAGGAGATCAACTGCTGCCCTGCCGCCCATAATTTCTGAGCAATGGCTCTATTTCCCACGGCACCAAACCCGCAGTTTGCCCCTTGTCCCCCAAACCAATTTAAGGCACGTTCTTATTAGCACTTGTGGCTCTGCACTGCACCTTCTGAACCGGTGGACATTAAACCTGCGTGGGGTTGGACTTAGCAGTCCCGTGTACAAGGAGGGCAGAAGGAGATCAACTGCTGCCCCGCCGCCCATAATTTCTGAGCAATGGCTCTATTTCCCACGGCACCAAACCCGCAGTTTGCCCCTTGTCCCCCAAACCAAGATACGGCCACCCGTCCTGTAAACCCAGCCTGCCTGGTCCCGATCCAGACAGGGGCTTGCACTTGCATACGTGCACCCGCATTTTGTTGAATGGGCCGTGCATGATCCGTATTCCTCTGTCTTACAGACGTCTACTCAACATTAGCTCAGTGTTAGCTACCACAGTTTTGGTAGATTTTCTATTCCTTTTAATCAACAGTAATATCCTTCCAAATGATTCAAATGCTGGAGAGGTCCTGCAGAGTCTCAGTGCAAACATTTCTACACAATGATGATTTCTACCATGCAGTTATTCCTTTTCATTGATCTTAATCCATTTAACTTCTGCTTTCATAACTTCTTGCTCAATACATTGGAGGATTTTGCATTGAAGTTAAGGCTTTTGAAAAGCCTCTGTGCATTACACAGGTCACTGGTGCTCTTCAGTTTTGCAAACTTCTGCCCCCAGGATACTATTTTCCTGCACAAGAAGAGGTTAAAAACTGTGTAAACACTTCAGGACCTGAATCTGAATCAAGTGTTATTTTGCTTTAAAATCTCTACGTACGATGCATAACAACAGCAATTTAAACTTTGGGAGTTTACCGTTCAGGAATTATCACACCTTTCTTTACTTTTTTTTTTGTTTCTTCGGTTTTTAACCCTTTTTTTTCCCCTGCCATTTTAATTCTTCAGCTGTTTCAAAGAAATTACCTCATTTAAAGGACTTACAGCCTTGGGAGTTATGAACATGAACTATCTAGGAAACTGGGTAGGTCTGCTGGGTGCAAGGACAGCAGGTATCCCAAATCCGATTTTGGCACTGGTCAGGCAGTGCCAGTAGCCCAGCACCGCAGCACAAAGTCACTCCAGCCTGAGGCTCATGGTCCACCAGGACTTGCCCCATGCCCGAGCTGGTAAGCCTTATTCCTCTGCTCAGCCCAAGGCGTCGCTGCTCTCAGACACGAGGTGACTAATGCCCCCCGGTCCTGACTCGAGTCCTTGCGCGGAGCTGGCCCGGCAGTGTCTGCCTGCGCTGCCCAAATCCCGGCACGCACCCCAGCTGCCAGGGCTTGCCAAGTCCTACACTGAGCAGGCAAAGGGGGGGAAGAGCTTGGGGTTAACCACCATCCAAGGGAGAAGGGGGTATCCTGACTGACATTTGGAAAAAGCAGTAGGCAAATGATTTTCAGGAAGAAATGTGATTTTCAACTCAATGAGCCATTTAATCTGTAAAGCCCTCTGATACACTATTACCTCCATGGGGAAATGGAGGCTCAGATAAGTTAAATGGCTGCTCAAAAGGTCATGGAATAAGTTACCGTAAAACTAGGATTAAACTCTGTGTTTCCTACTAGCTGGTGCTTCGCCACCGGGAAATGTCAGCTCCGAGGGGAGGTTTCAACGAAGCGCACGCACGGTTATATATATAACTGAGAAACTGAGTCTTCGTGGTCTGGGTGCCTGCCTCACATCCCCGAGCACTCCGGCTGCGGGGGCCGCCGCCGCAGGACCCTGCACAACGGGGAGAAACGCCTTGTCCGCATTGTGGATAGATGCCCGAAGAGAAAACTCCCTCTTTGTTTGTTTTACACCTTCCGACGTCTTGGAATAAGTCTTGTAGGAAACGGGTAAGGACAAAAAGGGAACCCCTGGTCACCGTCTCCTGCAACACTTCTTACAGGCAGCAGACACTGAGTCCAGAGTAAGATAAGCACCTCCTGCCTCCCCCAGATGAAGGGTCCCACAGAAGATCCTTGCATGGGAAGCCTCAAACCTCCATGAGGCACCCCAGGGCACCGGAGAGAAGGTGCCCAGACAGCGCTTGGAAGTAAATGTGATACGGAGGAAGGGAAAGCGTTCATCCCACACATCTCCTCCATTCAGGGACTGACTGAAGCCAGAAGAGTGTGTGTGAAACCAGTTTTGAGGCAACAGTGACTGTTTCTGTCAATACTGGGAACACTAACACAGCCTCACACGCTGTGCTGATGCCGGTCCTTAAGGTTTCAGAGGAAGGGAAAATAACCTCAATGAATTTAACCTTAATGATTCTACGAGTCTATAAAATAGCCTAATAAACAAGAAAGCAGCCACAGCTCATCGACTGAAATATGTTCCTCTCTAGAGCTGGACCGTGGAAGCACGGGGGCATTACATTTAACACCCATACTCACACTACATGTTGCAGGCACGTTGAAAGCCTCTGGCTGCCAGACGAGCTAGAGAAGGAACCTGACATGGAAGAGGCTATCATTGCTACTCAGGTTCTTGAGATTTCATGTTTGCACCCCAGCCGGAGAATTGCCGGTGCCCAGAGCAGTGCATCGCAAGCCAGGGACCATGACCTTCCCATTTTGGTTTGCAACGGATTTCAAAGAGAATGTCAAAACATTAGAAAAAGCAGCAACGGTCAAGAGGAAGGGGTAAGTGCTGAATTAATCTGAAGCCAAGAAATAAAATCATAGCTCGTTCCCTGCCTTGGACGAATCGAGGTGCTGCATGTCCAAAGGACAACACGAGAACAGACCAGCCAAAGGGAGAGACTCGCTCAAAACATTTTGAGATGCCCTGAAAATCTGTGCTTTGACCGCACGGGAGCTGGTGTCTCGGCAGCACGATGCCCCAGAGCAAAACTGCTCGAGGGCTCGGCGCTCCCCACGCAAGGAAGCCATACTTCACGGGGAGGCAAACGTCCCCAGGAGCGGCACTGCCCGCAGCCCCTTCCCGAGCGCAGAGGGACCCTCCAGCCAGCGGAGGCAGTCCCGCGTGGGGCGAAGGGTGGGGAGGGGGCAGCCCCCCGGGGGGCTGCTCTCAAAGAGGAGCCCTTTCCTTACTGCAAGAACTGCTACCCCATGCACCCATGTGAAATAGCCTTTACGTCGCCTGACTGGTGCCTTGGCTGGCTGGTGCATGTGAAAGTGATCCCGGTGACACGGACACATCAGCATTGAATGCCAAGCTACTTATTGACAAGCCCTTCATATTCATAGGTGTATTGCAAAGACACGCACTGTGTGATGAGTCAAGAAAGAAGAAGACATGAGCTGGAGGGAACCGAAGGGAACGTGTGTGATCAAACACATAAGCAAAAAAGTTAAATATGAAAAGTTGTTATGGCTCTTCTTCCTGTTTTATAATCCAGGGTTTGAGGTTGGGTTTTTTTCTGATCATTTCAAAAAATGGAATTTTCAAATAAACCATTCTAGAGCCTGAAACTATGCATGCTTCATACAGAGCCTTGCAGGGGAAGGGGGAGGAGAACTATTTTAAATGAGGAATTTTGCCTAAAAATCCTTGTGCCTCACAGAAGTGTTATGCCTACATAATCGCATACTTTTCTGTTTTGTTTTACTTGAGATAGCCCTAATTTTAACTGAAAGTGTAGTGATCCTCCTACATATATCTGTATTGTACTCTGGAAGGAGATTATAATGTATTACAGAAATATAATTTTCTAAGATACATCTTTTGTCTGTAACATAAATGAGAAATAAATATTTGTGAGTTTTACACCCAGCATAATTACGGCTCTTCACAGTATCTTTTTGATTGGAGCGCAATTAAGCCGCAGGGTGGGAGCACCGAGTGGCATTAACCCAGGTCTCAGAAACTGCCCCCAGAGAGGGACCCCCAGCCTGGCAGAGCCCCGCGGGCAGGGCAGAGAGCAGGCAGCAAGGGCAGGGCCGTGCGGGCAGCCCCGTGTCCCTTTCCACGTCCCCTCGTCACCCTCGCGTTTAACACGTTTCTGGTATGATCTGGTTGATGGCGAGCGATGCGCCCGTCCCAGCGAACCCCACGTCACAGCCTGTCGGCGCAGATCGTCTACTTTTTCGTTACGTACCGTGCGATCAGAGCCGTGGAAACGACGGGACGGCAGTTT
>NW_010566138.1:0-9955 GCF_000687285.1 Phaethon lepturus
TCGCGGGAAGCCCCGTGCCGCTCCCGAAGGCTCCCGCCGCCTTGGGAGGGCTTCCCGCGGTGTGCCCGCAGAGCCACCCCGGACACGGCCGCGCGTCCAGAAGTGACCGTCCCGTGGGTGCGATGGGGTGTGACTGCACAAGAACTCCAAGGAGGTGATCCATGGCACTGGAGCGCGTTGCAAACAGTGAACAAGAAGTGCTGACAAACATTGATTAAAATGAAGGAAAATACTCCTTACTTGTTGTTCTTCCTGCTGTTGCAGGGTTGTGGTTTTGGTTTTGAGGCCAAATTGGTACGAAGCCAAGCCCATTCTTCATTGGGTAATGCCATTTTAGGAAAGATCCTGCCAATGCATGTGGGAGACAATCTCAAAGCCCTGTAGAAAAGCTTTGGGGAGACTCCGTTTATTGACCATGCTGTTTTAAGTGGCATGTATTAGCAGCTTTTTCTGAGCGTCCTGTTCTCAGCCTGTGTTGACCTGGAACTTTGGGTGATGGATGCCTGCTAGGAACCCAAATCTTGACAAGTTTCGTGATGGTTTCGTCTGATGCCAGTGCTTGTTTCTGTGGTTTCTGGGTGTTCGTACCTGGTTTAAAAGATGTGTGAATACCATTTCTTTGCACTGGTGTTAGAAGCTTCACAGTAACACAGGGAGGGTCACACTGGTCTCGAGGGCTTTGTCTGGTGCCTTGCCTGCCATCCTTTCTCCCATACTCCTGCTTGGGTGTGCCGTGCATCAGAAGGGCCTCATTCACATGAGGAAAATATTTTCAGAATTTTTTCAGATGGGCAGCGCATCTCCGGTCGTGGCAGGAGCGTGCACCTCGGGCCATGCCCATCTCTGCCCTGATGGGAGATCCTGCACATCAGGCATCAGATGAACCTATGGTTGGTCCTAACAGGAGATGCTCAGAGGGCATAGGCTGCATTACATCCAGACTGGGAAGTTGCTTTGAAAAATGGCCTGATGAGTTGAATACTTAAGAGGTTCCTGATTTATCTGTATCTTAATTCATTTTAATAAGCTCAAGTATATGCAGGTGCTGTTGATTATAATTCTTGGTGCTCACTTTCATCTGGAATTCATGCACTAGCGCACGTCAAGGTGGACATCCAAAGTCAGAGCCCAGTTCCCATAATTCAGCCTTACGTTTTCCTCCTTCAATCTCCCCGTGCACCAGTGGAGATCGGAGACCTGGGTCTTGCAGTATAAGGATAGTAATGTCTGTTTTAACTGCCTTAGGTTTTTTTTTTAAATCCATGCATAATTGGGATTATATCTACCTTAGATATGTAGAAAAAATGTAAATTTTACTTCAGATACCAGTTAGCAACTGGGTTATTACTATAAGGCACGCTTCTGAATAGATTTGGTGGGATTTGTGTACGAGGTGATGCTATGTGGCAGTTGCACAGAGCTGTGAAATAGTGGGGAGAGCTCTGGTGCATCCCCTAAAACAGAGGAGCTAAGTGGAGAAGCGAAGGGAGGCTGGTGTGCGGTTTAAGGGTCCCCTGCAGCCAGCCCTAACACAGTTAATTGCCTGTGATAAAACCGACCTCGGAATTCTGATGGGAGAATTCTTTTATATAAGGAAAAAAATGTTTTGTAACAATTTCTTGTAAGTGCTAAAATTAACTGACTTTCTTTTAACCTAATTATGGATAGAACTGATGATATCACCTATGCTTAATGTTGCCTAACATCCTGGGTGAGACTGTGCTGCTGCTTGTAACTTGGCTGAATTTTTGCTTTTTGTGAAGCATCTGCTTAATTGCTGCTGGTTGAGAGTCTCTTGGGCATGCGTTTGATTTCCTCCATCCTCAATCTAGAACAGGTTGGTCCTCTCCGAGAAGATACAGAGAAACTATCGTGTTGTTTTCTTTTCTAGACAAATCTTCCAGTCCTTCTGCTGCCAAACCCACTGATTTGAAACAGAAATATTTATGAAGAGGCCACTCTGATACCAGGCATATATCTGTTATCCAAATATGGCCCAGCTGTAAGCCTTTGAGAAGTTCTGTTCATACAGGGGGAATGGGTCTCTCTGGGGAGGGAGCTCTCTGCGCTGTTTCTGCGGCTGAGCACAAAGGCGATACAACCTCACGGTGCTGATGAGCACCAGAACTAACTCTACTTTTCTTGACCTGCCTGAATGACATCTGCTAGCACAAATGAGGCAGAAACGTGCAGGATGATATCTGGAAAGAACAAGAATTAGTCTGGAAAATAGGTGGTTGGGAGACGGGAGCTTGACAGTACTTGAATTGGTGTGCAGCACAGAGGTGGGCCACGAAATCTGCTGTAGAGCAGTAAGGTCAGATGAGTAGTACTGAGACGGTCCAAACAAGGTGAGTTCAGGAGGATGAGCAGGAGGATGGGTGGTGGCCAGGGTAGAAAAAGGGCAGAACACTGAAACTGGGCAATGTGAGGAGAGGGAAGAAGGTTGGCCCGGATTGGACAACAAAGCAGGGCTTGGGGCATTGGAATGCACAGCAGAAGATTGAGGTGGAGGAAGAAGCGTAACTTCTTAGTGGTTGTCCTTGCACATTATCTTTGTTTTCACAGAGATCTTTGTCCACAATGAGATGCAGTTCTCTGAAAACACAATAAATGTGTTCAAGAAAAATAAGCCAAGACGACACGTAGGATTGTTTTCCTTGAACGTGTTACTTGTGTTCCTAGGAGAGTCCACTGCTCGCCGATTGCTGCGCTTCCTCCGCGGTCTCACAGTACCGTATCCCAGGGCAAGATCTTGTTTGAAATCTGTGTCTCTCTATATAGGATTCCAACCAAAACTTTAATGGTACAGGGCAGTGAGTAGCATTTAATGACCTTCAGTGCTATCACTTGAGTCTTTTGGGCATTGACATTGATTTTCCTTATCTTGGCATGTGAAGACAGGAGTCTCACTCCCTTCTTTAAAATGTTTGCTGGTACACACTAGTAGCACAGAATCAGCAGGCAGCGGCTTTGCAGGCATCGCAGCTGGCAGCGGCGATGGGCTGCGTATACTGCTTTCTTAGCCAACCCCGTTTGGTACCCGAATTTAACATCATTAATCGCAAGAGACAGAGAAGAGACTAGGCCATTTGGATACCTACGTGTTTTTCTCAAGAGGTGCAATCTATGTATTTGGCATTTGTATTTGATACCCAAATTTTTGTGCAGAGGCTTCTTCTTCAGGGTGAAAGAGAGGTACCGTTGTAATGCAGAATTTCTGAGCAGTCAGATCCATAAGAATTTAAATCCTCAATAATAGATAAAAGGAGAGTGGAGAAAACATTGCGGAGGTTGCATGACAAGGAGTAAGTCTTACTTAGTTCTGAGTTCTTGTACTCTACCATAAATGCATTGATTTCTTCTTAATAGGTCTTAAAAGGAACTGTGGTGGGGTCGTTCAACAAGAATTGGTATGATATTTCTGTTTATTGCAGCTCTCATCCTTTTTTTAATCTCTTACTACTGTCATACAGACACTTCATTTATAAGAAGCTAAATTAAACTATGTAAAGATGTGCTTCTCCATGAATTTTAAACCTAAAAAACTGCTTTGTTCATTGATTCAGTTGTGGGGAAAAAATGCAACACAGACATACGGCTATTTGAACTCTTTATTTGCCATATTTACAATATTAATAACACTGTTTCTAGAAGTTGTCACATCAAGTAAAAGATCTTCATTCCAGACTGTCTTTTGGGGCCAAATTGAGACTGGATGCATGCATTTAATAAACTGTAGTCTCAAGTAGTCATTTTTGTAAATAATTAGCTTTGGTGAAAGAATAAGTTAGCATATTGTATGCATCTAATGTTGCAAATGTACATACAGCAAACTTTCCTATTAATCAACAGTCAAGCACTGTAAGTTGGGTCTCATACATAATGAATTGTTCTTAAACCTCATGGGTTTCATTGATAGAAAAATAAGAGAAAACACAAGTGTAGTAAGCTTTTGAATAAAATTTAACAAGATTGCTCTGCATCCTGTAATCGTTTTGGAATCATTAGAGACCAGATAATTCATCTGCAGTTTTGGGATGGCTTTAGCCTTCATCTATCAAAGAAAGGCTATTCAAATGGCATTTAGGTGTTGATAAAATACATTTTTATTTAATTTCACAATGAAGGCTTCAGTAAAAATGCCAGCTAACTCTAGGTTTATTATGTAAAGAATAATGCTGCATGACTGAGTCTCATTTTGATGTTAATTTTTGTGTTCTAATCATTACTGATTCTTCCATTTGAAAAGTAACACGCCAGCTCTTACCCTAAGAAAAAAAATTATTTGGTAAGACAAGCGCAGACTTACATAGGTATAAGAAAGAGACAGTCAGCCTTCACTTTTCAGACAGTACAGCTTTTTATACAGGCCTGACTTCTGTTGACTTCACATGCATGAGCGGCGGTGGGAGAGTTGTCGTCAATCATTCACTGATAAAGTAAGAAAATGCCATAAAAAAAAAAAAAACCAAACAGTAAATAACCTTTTAAATTACATTTGCTCCTCATACCTATTTCATGGCAAGAGTTACCTTTCGGATCTAGAGAATCAGCAGTGAATTCCCCTGCAAATGTTAAAATTTACTCCGATTTAGGAACTCCTGGCAACTAACTATACTAAAGACCCCAAGCCGTGGAGATGCTTGATCCAGCTGACGTGCCCCAGATGGTCAATGCCTAGGCTGCGCGCTGCCGGGAGACATCCCGAACCGATGGTAGCTTTGGTCGGTGCAGGAGCCTGTCCAAGAGGCAATATCCCCAGTAGCAGGCACCAGGAGAAGGCATGTGCTCACGTGCATGGGCTTGTCCAGCCCTTGGGCTGCAGCATGGCATCTCCTGGGGAAAATGGCCCAAGGAGCCTGTTTCTCACTGGTTTCAGAGAGTCTTAGAGACTCTCTGCTCCTGTCTGATGCTCCAAGGACTGTTTTGTCCTCAGGTGACTCACAGAGGGGTTATGGCTACGTCCTAAACTCTCTCCAAATGTGACGACAGAATTCTGCTATAATTGGGCAATATTCCCAAAAATGTTTTCCTCTCCACCCATGGACAGATTCCTTCTGTAAGATCCTTTTCCAAAAGCCTGCTGTCATACACACACCCCCCTCTTTTTTTTTTTCTATTTTTGTTAACCCTGGCATAAGGGTGAAAGCCACTGAGAAGTCCACCCGCATTCCCACTCTTGTTTGACGTTAAGTGGGTCTGCAGTCTCCAAGAGAGCCATGTCTAAATTGCTGTCAGATCGCATCACGCGCTCTGGCCGCCGAGCAGGGCTGCCAGGTCACGTCAGAGCCCATTCGTTATAGCTGGAGCCTGCTGCAGCCACCGGCCCCTGGTCTTTCTCCCTTCACAAGAGGGTTAGCATGACAGCCACATGGAGCTCTTTACGGACACTCACCAAACACTTGCTTAGGTTGGGCTTCAATTACCTGTTGGGACGGCCGCCAAGGTTGGGTCTCCCTGACGTGGTGCAACCGTGGCTGCAGGAGTCCAGGTGCCTCTGAAGGGCTCCTTGTTTTGGGAAGGTTTCTATCGGTTTTCTCCCCCCACCCCCTTTTTTTTCTGTTTTACATTGTTTTAGAGGAATTTTGAAGGGGGGAAAAAAGGTCCTTTTAATAGAAGATACTTGCAAGGGTTTTTTCTTGCTCTTTTATTTCTGTCCCCCTTTCTTCCATTAATACATTCCTATCAGAGCCTTTTCATCCCTACTGGATGCAGGATAATTTTGATAATTTTTGGACCTGTTTAAGGCACAGACTTGTAAGAAATCCAATGGCCAAAGAAGCGTCAAAATACAGAGGAGAAGAAACACGGATGTGTCCCGCTGACAGTAATTCTTCCTACTTAGCCCAGCCTGGAGGTGCTCTTCAAACTGGAGATGCTGAGCGTTGTGCTACTCTATAAATGTGCTTGCAGATTTCCAGGGACAAACTGCAATGTTTCCTATTACAGGTTTAATTAGAATTTAGTGGCTGTGTCTGCCAGGTAGTTCTGTCTCTTTTTCCTTGTTGTAAATCGTGAAGCCGAAGGCACTGGGGAGCCTCTGGAGCAGCCTGGGGAGGCCGGGGCTTGCTTTCGGAGACGGGTCATTGCCTTCTGCTCTTTCTTGCCTGCCTCCATCTCTGCCCATCACATCTTCTGCAGGCGTTGGGTTTCCTGCTTTGTTTTCTTCCCCTGCACTCTTCTTTCTTCATCTGTCCATGTTAGACTCAAGGACGTGGAATTTTGATGTTGGTTTTGATGAAGGCAGGCTAAGAAAAGGATTTGGTGAGGTTTTGTGCCATCTACATCATGAGGAGTATGGCTGATGATTGCTTTTACAGCATTCCGGTCGTAACAGGATCCAAAAGCCTCTTAATTAGGACCGATTAACTTATATTTTAATGCAAAATTTTTAATTTGTTGTTAATGAACAAAAGTGCTATGGTTTTTGTTCAGGGAACACAGTGCAAAAAATTATGATGCCTTTAAAAAATAGAATGCGATGTGGTTGAATGTCCAAATATGTTTATTTTCTACATACCTGATGATAATAGGCAAACCCAGTGATCTTCGGTGCCATGTGTACCATGGTGTCAACACCCAACTCAGTTGGTAACAGCCTGGCAAAGACCCTAATTTCCATGAGGAAGGATTGGGAAGTTGTATGTAAAATCATGCGTTCCATATCTTTTATTTATTTTTTATTTCAGGTCTTTATTCCTACTGTTATCTGAGTGGAACTGTGTAGTTATTTAGTACTGTAATGATAAATTATCTGAGCCTACCCACATGTACCAGTGGCCCTTAGCTGACTGCAGCCTAGGAGGAGGTGCAGGTTTTTTTTGTGCTAGCTGGGGAGCTTTTTTGTTTTGTGTCTTAACCAAATTGAAATACAGAGAACTCTTCATCAGCTCAGTGCCTGAAGCAGTCTATAAAGCTCTTCTTAGGCAAACACTAGAGGGTGAAGTAGTTATCCAGGGATATTCAGGCGTGTGTGGCTACAGTGGAAGCGAGCATTGGGTGTTACGTTCGACCAATTGTTTATATTTAATAGGTACAAATATTTTATAAATATACAAATAAATAGATTAATATGTTGTGGGAGCCGATACAACATTCTCATAATATTTACCCTAAGGAAGCTGCCAGCTCTTGGCTTTCCCCTAAGTTGCCAGCAGAGCCGTTGTGATAGATTCTCATTATTCTAAATCACACAACTCAAGGTCTATCTTGCAGTGTTTCCATTAAGGTCTATTAAGGACTGACCGAGGCAAAAAGTAGCTCAGAAATAAAATAAATAATTAAAATCGTACCAATTTAGAACGTGGCTACCCACTGAGGCTTCTCACAGCATTTCTCTGGTTTTCATAATGGTTAAGCTATTTAGGATGATACTGAAGCCAATCTGCTGCTTACATGTTTATTTTGGAAGCACATTAGAAACCTCCAGTTCTTGGCAAGTGGTTTGGAAGGAGCCTGTCAAACTGAAACAGGTGGTATTTCTGCTTTTCTCCCCCTCTGCTAAAACCATCTTTTCCTTCATGTCATCCCATGCAAACATAAGAAGTCACAGAAGAGATGCAGCTGCGATGGAGCCTCAGGAACACACCTCTCAGTTGCATGGACGCAAGAGCCCGCTGCCTTCTTGGGTTTGTTCAGTCTTAAAGTAGAGCTGTAATGGAAATACATCTGTAGGATTGTAGTAAGAATGGTATGGAATGGCTGTCGTATGTGTAAGCTGGAGCAGCAGGTCTGTGCCTGGGCTGTGGTGGATTCCCATGCTGGAACTGACCTTACATCTCTCCTGGACTTCACCACCACCACGAGCTGGAGATCTGCAGCAGCAGCAGTTGTTCCCTGACCTGAAAAAAGGCTCCTTTTGAGAGACATCCAACTTAAAAAAAAAAAAGATACGGATTTTTAGATGTCTGCTTTTTATATCTTAAAACAAGCATGTTTTTTCTGTTTCAGGAGTATGTAGTTTTAATTAAGCATCACATTGTAAAGCCATGTAGGTGAGTCAGTCGCTTGCAGCCGAATATCCGTTTAACATCACCATAAAGTTAAGACAGGCATCTAACTTACTGCACACATGTTAGAGGCTGGCACGTGGATGCAAACAAAAAAGTTTCAGTTAAAAAACAAAACCACCGACATTAAAAAACCTACAGTAATGATTACTTGTTGACCAAGTAAAAATACAAAAACCACTCTGAATTTTTTGAGATGCCCGGAAGCACCCAACACAATTTACTAATGAAAACAAGTGCAATGACAGTCTCCAATGAAAGTGCAGGTGATTTAAATAAGAGTACTGCGTATTAAATAAATGCTTCTCATTATTCTAGCCACATTGCAAAAGAAGGTGTTGGTACTTTTTAAGGAAGGATAATTAAATTCTCCAAGGCAAAAGTAAAGCAGTCGGATTTCTCATACCTTCTATTTAGTTTCTTGCATTTTTAGATTAATATGCTTATTTTATTTTCCTGTATAAAAGTAATAATTCCATCTGGTCAAATCACAGGTTTAACACGTAAGCTTTCCATAGGTAAAACATAGAAAGCTTGGCCACTTGTCCATCACCTTGTGTGCTGCTGGCTCTGCGCCGCTGGTGGCTTTACAGCCAGGGCAGGTCCCTTCCTTGGGGGTCACCGAGGGCAGGACATGGAGAAAAGAGGGTCCCCTTTTTCTTGTTAATTGCTAAAGATTAGGCACAAGTAGTTAATATGACTCTCAGGTGGCTATTTGTCTCTAATGGTATACAACTGACTTTTTGCTGTCCATCTTGACATTCAAAATGCTCAAAGATCAGTGCCTGGAGCAGGGTGTTCAGAAACCTTCCAAGAAGCCTGGCATGGAGCAGCGGAATTGCACACGAGGGGGGAAATTTCCAGTGATGTAACTTATCTGCTCTCCTTTTCTTCTTACGAACGTTCTGAGACCACTTTTGCTTTGCTTTTTGAAACATATGTATGGTTTAGTTGGACCAAAGCGTGGCTTTGAAGCCTGAGAAAATCCTTTACAAGGCAGCTGGTGTTTTAAGTTGAATTTTTAATGACGAGGTAGTTTGTTAGAAGGAGTGCTGCTGTGCAACTTCGGAAAGAGAAAGGGGAGGAGGGAAGGGAAGGGAGGAGGGCCAGTAGAAGACACCCATGTATAAATTCTGTTCATTCTTTTTCTGTATTAATGCTGTCAAATTCCCAAAAATAGTTGTTGGCATTCCTAGCCAAGCAAAATTAATATGAAGATTTTTTTTTTTTTAATCTATCTGACAATTTGAAGCTCTCGGCATATACGTTGGCAAAGCGACTTTGTATCCTACAGGAAGAGAAGTCAGTGCCTTCTTCGAAAGCAACGCCTTTTCATCTTGCAAAGCTTTTGCTTTCTTGACCAAGGTGGAGGTGGCAGGTGTTGTGAAAGCGTCCGGTGTTGAGGTGGTAGGAGGCTGGTCTCACTAAAAACATCTAGAGATGTTCAGCAGCGACACGGCACTGTTCTTAAAAGCAGTAATTAAAAAAATGTAACACTTAAGACTTACATCCTAACAGGCCTGCCAGGGAAGACCAGGAAGCGAGGAGCGGGCACGGGGTGGCGGGGGAACGTGGCCGCACGTTGGCGTGGCTAAGCCTTGCCACGGTACGCGGCAGGTTCCTGCAGCCCTCCCCGCTACACTGATGGGCAAAGCAGCTGCTGTACTTCATGTTTTCTTAAAGAGGTTGATGGACCTTTACTCTGTTCCTGTTGGTAAATACGGAGCTAAGGGCCTGACGGTGACCTGGAGGCTTCGGGCAAAGGCCTGAGCGGCCGTGCGCCAGCCAAAAAAAAACGCGCCGACGCTGCTCCCCGCCTCTTCTGGGGCAGAACGACGGTGGTTGGGTGCCTTTCCGGAGCAGGAGGCGATTCCGGTGCCTGTCTGCCAGCGTCAGGCCGGCGCGGTCGGAGGCAGAGCCGGGAGCCCGGCTCCTGGGGCTGC
>NW_010566138.1:10052-12663 GCF_000687285.1 Phaethon lepturus
CTCGCCGGCAGAGCCGCGAGGGGACGGAGTTTTGTCGGTTTTATGATGGCATTACAGTCCGAATCGTTTCCAGACTCCTGAGAATGTGAAACAAGATGATGTGAAAAACATAAGGTTACTGTAGTTTTGTGTGCTTTCTATGATGTTCTGGATAAATGGAGCAGAAAAGTCTACCAACTTCTCTTTAAGATTTCATTCTTATATCCGTAGTTATTACATTGTCGTAGCTCTAACAATCCCCAGTAAAACCGAGCCGTATTCTGCTGAGTGTGTACATGTGCAGAATAACGGATTACCCGGGGTGTCAAGAGCTTGGTTTGAGGTCCATGTCATAGATATTCATGCAAAAAAGTTTACACGCAGATTCTCCTACCTTTTTTTTTTTTTTTTTTTGCAAAGAGATAACAAAGTATTATAAAGCTTTATAAAACAAATTGATAAAGCAAATTGATACTACTTCACGGACACACAAAAAAAAGAAGTATCAGAAGCATTCATTTGGTAAATAAATGGAACGAGAGAATTAAAATGGCACTTAATTTCTAGCAAGCTGGATCCAAAGCTGATTCTTCATTTTTGTTTTGCCTCCGCTCCAAGCCATCAACTCGTTTTCTTGTGCGACCAGAGCATTTTAATTGTCCGCCTCCGTGTCCCGCTTCTTCTCTGCCACTTTCTCATCAGTAATTACGTGGCCTTCAGTGGTTAACAATTAATCAGAAAATGAATTGGGGCTGGGGGAGATGGCAGGGCCGTTTGATCATGCACCAGGCGAGCGAGGGCTTCGCTTCTGAGAGTCACCCTGACCCAGCTCCTGCCTGCACATCATTTATCCTGTCCAGAGGCAGAGCCGGGGCTGCTGTCTGATTACGCCGGCGTCCCGGCGCGTTCGGCCCCACGAGCTGCTGTGGGTCAAGCGCGTGAAGGCGTTCGGTCTTTTTGCAAAGGCGCCTTGTGGCAAAAGCAGGCCTGGTGGTTTTTATGCCATTACGGGTACATCACGCGTCTCGTTTTCCTTGGCTTTCTGCTAGGAGGGAACTAACAAATATCTTCGCTCGCTTGCAAGCACGCTGGAGCGTATTGGGGGATTTGGGTTGGTTTGCTCCTTCCCCGTACCTGGCTGGTTGCATCGCTCTTGTTTTCTCTTTTTTCCGTTGTCTCAGGTTCTCATGTATTTTGCTATTTCTACGGTTTTCTCTCCTTTCTCCTGCTTTGTGACACATCCAACCCCTCGCCAGAAGACTATGCTGTTGAGTTTTAGCAGCACACCGTTGAGGAATTTCTTGTTCTGGGGTCTGGCTGTATTTCAAGGCGGGGGAAAAAAAGCTGCAAAATCCAGAAAACGTTAGAATGGCTCATCGGTGGTGCTTGAGATTCTGGATATGAGAAGATTGCTGGCAGGGCTTGCTGCTTTGGCAGCCACCCTTGATGTTGTCTCTTTGTTGGTCTTGCCGTCGTTTCTCTCGGCTGCGTTGCTGACGGGCTTTGTTTCTCGGTGCCCCGACGCTGGTGCCCGCGGTTTGCAGAGACGCGGCACCACAGGCTTGTCAAGCACCGGGAGAGCACCACCGCCCCTCACCAGCGCCGCTGCGCCTGACGGAAAGCCTACGGCTCGCGAGCAGGGCTGGCTGTTGGCGAAGCCAGCGTTGACGTTTTCATTGCTCTCATACACACGTTGCTCGGAGGAAAAGAATGAAAAGGTAGCAAGGGAAGAAGCACATTTTTGTTTGCAGGTGCTCTCCGCTTGCTTGCTTTGCTCTTCAGTGTCCTGCAAGCATGAGCTGCCATTGAAAATCAAATGAATTCTCAATTGCTTCCTTCCAATTCAATAAGTGGAGGAAAGCAGAAACCTGCCACCGTCGCTGGAAGGAAACGGGGCAGAGGAAGGCACAGGTTTGGCAGAGAGCCGTTTCCTTCCCTCCTGTCCCCAGGGACTGTCCCTGGGGAGACAGGACTGCACCCTTGGGGGGTGCGGAGCAGCAGCCTCGCCTCCATCAAAAAAAAAGGGGGGGGGGCAGCAGCCTCGCCTCCATCCACCCTGGAGGCACAAAGATGCATCGTCTGCCGCGGGCTCGGGTGGTTTTCTTGCTCCCTGACGTTTCCCACTTATGCTCGGTATTTTCCTCTCACCGATCTTCTCTGAAGTTTTTTGCAGGTGTAAGCAACCTTCTGTCGTCGTTGCGTTGCTAGAGGTGCGGAGGACGCGTTTTTGTTACTGCTGTTACAAATCTTTTCCCCTTTATCAGAGCAGAAAAAAGAGGGAGTCTGACTCCAGATTGAACGCTTTTGAGATGGTATAGTTTTCTGCTAACGTAGGGAGTATGAATATTCATTGTTGTAATTGTTACCGTTATTATTTTACAATTCTCTCTCGCAGCAGGGCAGAGGCCTCGGCCGCTTGCGAGGTGTGCGAAGGCGCGGAGGAGATGACGGAGCCGCTGAAGCAGTGCACGGCGTGGCTGCACGCCTACTTCTGCGAGCCGGCGAGGACGGCCAGCCTTCCCGTGCCAGCCTTCCACCACCCGCTGCTCCGGCGAGGTCTGTGCCACGGGGCGCCGGCGCGGTGCTGGCTCCCGTCTCCCTAATCCCTGGCCAGTGGCAATAAAAATGATGC
>NW_010566138.1:12694-26269 GCF_000687285.1 Phaethon lepturus
CGGCAGTTGCTGGATGAAAGGTTTGAGTATGAAGACATCCGAAGGGCAGTAAGCTTTTCAGTAAGGTCGTTGTTCACTTAAACCAGCTTTTTGCCAGCAGCAGGGGGGTCGAGGCTTAGACGTGTCCATGTCAACAGACGTGTGCCATAGAAGTGGCCAGTGATAGGTTGCGTAAGGTAGCTATGTTTTGTTCCTCAAAGATACTAGAGAGTATTTTAAACAAAGAGCAAGTATTGTTACAAAGTAGTTATGGTACTCATGTATTTATATGAAAACAAGACCTGAGAAAAGTTCCTCCTTAGCCTTCTCCATTTACTGACTATGTTCCTGAAGACCTCGTAACAAAAGTCCATCGCGTGAAATGAAACCAGGACACTCATTATTTAAAAAATAAAATAAAACCTCAGAATTCTGCTTTTTATAGTGCCTTCTGTCCATGAATATGATCATTTCCCAGAGAATAAACTCCTCAGCCGAAGAAATCTGTTTTTTAATTGTATTATATTCCAGAACAATATAGCACCAAAAAGGGGCTAGTATCCTCTACATTACACAAGGCAAGATAGCACTGCTTTTTGTATAAACTTTAAATTACATGTACTTTTTTCTTCTTTTGCGGTTCAAGGTGAAAGACACTTTTTTAATATGGGTGCATAGGTTTGTATTTTAAGGCGTAGGGACTATACGTCAGTACCTGTGTAAAACCATGGCCAGTTTTACCTGTGGAGACAAGGGCTGTTTGGACAGGCACGCCTTTGCAAGTGGTGTCTCCAAGAGCTCAGCTGTGTCTGCTGTTAATTACTAGTTTTGTTCAAATTCCTATAAATAGTAGGTTTCTTCTTGCTCTTACACTTTCTTATCCTTAGTTAGCTAATAGCAGCTGCGAGAAGAACAAAATCAAAATGCAGTTGTCGTGCGGAACCTTCTGCAGATAACCAGGCTGTTGCTTTTTCACAAAGCTTTTGTGAGCTTTGCACAGTACCTCTGTTTTAATGATGAACTTCTGCACTAATTCTTCTGCGTTATGAAACTTCCTACCCAGGGTGAGTACTGGGTATTTTTTAAACTAAGTTGTGTATTGTGCTGTCTGCCTCTAATTTTTATACAAACGCCATTTTTATCAACTACTAAAAAACCTCATTTAGAAGTTTTAGTGAAACCATCTGATTAACATGTGCGAGAACAAGCACTATAATGACACTATGATGTCAAAATTGCTAAAATGCTGATGAAGTGTGGCCTTCTAGGTATTAAATTATCATTTGAGGACTCTTTTTTTATTATCTGGGATGAAATTAAGACCCGTGTTGTGAAAGCCTTAGGGTTGGGGTGAACACGAACGGGCGAAGCTGGGTGGGAAATAGTTACTGCTGCTGTTCCTTCCATCTTTGAATAACATCAGGGGAATTCCGCTTCCCAGATTACCCACCAGAAGATTATAAAACATTTAAAGTACTGCTTTGGCTTTCATTCGTTTTCCTAAATTGGCTACTGAATTCTTTTTAGCTTGGCTAATGAATTTTTTCAGTCTAAGCGCTGCTGATGTCGTTTTAGCTGCTGTTTTGGGGTTTAGCCCTTGACTTACGGTCAGGGTTGGTAGGGGACTTTGGTCCTTCCCTAGGCAGCAGCCTTCCTGTGCCGGCAATGCTGGAAGAGCCTGAACATCGTTTAAAAGAGAAAAATTAGAAAAATAAGGACATTTGTCAGTAGGAGGCTCCTCCGGGGAAAGCAGTCATCGCCGCCTGATTTTTTGGGGCAGGTGGAAGGAAAGTTCTTCAGCACCCTCCAAGTGCAAAACCCAGCCGAGAGGAGCCTGTGGGGAAGGGACGGGACGTGGCCGGTGGCCGTGAGCGTCGCTGCTGAGGCTCTGCGCAGCACCCGTGGCTCTGTGGAGGGTGCGGCTGGTGGTCCCGCTGGCCGGGCTGGCCGCACACTGGGCAGCAGTGGTCCTAATGGGGTTTGACCTTCTGTATCGCAAGTTCGGTGCTTCAGGGGGCTGGAGGGCGGTTTTCGTGTTTTAACATGTGCAGGTTCAGGTCGGTTTAGTTTAGTTGAGTTATTTGTTCTTGGACTGAGACCAGGTGTGCATGTTTTAGGGGGGGGCACATATGTAATGGAAGTGCTAACAAAGAACTCATTGGCACAGATCACAATGATGTGATAGCATTTCTATTCTTCTCTTACTTTCTCCTAGTAATACTTTCATAAAATAGAAAAAAATTGTATTGGAAGGAATGTGGAAATACGTATCAAAAATTTGAAGAAAATTTTTAAAGGTTATCTAGTAAAAAGGTAGGGTAAAAACCTCATTATAATGGGTAACAGTGTACATTTCCATTTATCTGTAAGCCAGAAATGCAGTAATGCTAAATTAGGAATTTGGTATTTATTTACTTTTTCACATTTACATTTGAAAGTGCCTACTCATTTCTCCAGGCACTTAAAAATGCAGAATAAACATAAGTGAGAGCATGAGGATCCAAAGCCGGGAAGGCTTTTTCTCATCACACTGACTTCTGTACATGTCTCTGTTCGTCGGCAGCTCTTCCAATGAATCGTCAAAACCTTTGGCCCTTCTTTTCTCCCCTTGCCTGTCAATATGACCACGTATAGCGTGGTGCTTCGATACTACGTAACTTGAGTTCCATCATCAAGTGCTTTTGCGATAAGGACTGATTATTGGATATTTTCTTCTTAATCAGTGCGTATATCAAATTTTGGGGTTTTTTTCTGTGCTCGCATCGTCTGAGGACAGGAAGAGTTTTGCTTATGTCAAACATGTTAAAGAGGTTCCTCATTTAACAAAAAAGTGTGAAGTGCTTTTGGGATGAAGCGCTTCTCAATTCATGGTCAATTTTATGCAGCTACTTTTGTGCCAACTGTTAAGACATAGTTCCTTGTGGAGAGACAAGTAGTGACAATCAACTCTGAGATAACAAAAGCAGGGAGGTTTTCCAATTCAGAAAGTAAAGGTATCTTGCAGGTTGCAGAAAAAATCTGCTGTAATTTGGTTGCCAGGTGTGCTTGCAAAGGCAAGCTGAATTCTGTTTCAGCAGCTCATCTTGTGTCTTAGATTTTTATAACTGGCCTTTAATTTTCTAAATTGCCATTAAAAGGGGGAAAAGTATTTGAAAGCACTCTAAATACAGAATTAACCATTCTCCTCGTAACTCATCGGTGGTGGAGTTTGAAGCTGGTGCTGTAGCAGAGCTTAGGCAGGCACGAGAAGTTTGAAGCTAGTTTCCCAACACCTCCAGGAGCTGTCAGCTTATCGGCTGTCCAGTTTAGCCTGTGCAGCCAATTTTTTTTTTTTAATGTAATTAAATAACTGGAATTTTCAACAATTTGTGTCATGGACAGTGCTCAATGTAGAATTTCACTGAGCAAAGAAAAAGTTGTTTTTTCCCACTTCTTTGCAGCATGACTTCAAGGTGTTACACCTCGGAAAAATCACTGAACATTTATAAAGGAAAGCAGCTAATTGGTTTTAGTGTATCATGGTCGTTAACCCCCTTTATATATGACGAATAAAATTTAACCCTGTTATTGTTTTGAAGCCTATGCATGAGTTGCTTGATTTGTGGGTCTGGGAAATGGAAAAGGCGATGTTAAATTGGCCAGTCATGAATTTCTCGACTTGTCTTTATTGGTGCTGGAGAACCGTCGTGGTTGCGGCTGGGGAAGGCATCGCGGCGCCGGGCGCTGCGGCGAGGAGCGGCTGTGTGTTTGCAGACCAGATGGCTCATTAGAGCAACACGAGCAGCGGAAACGGGAGACGCACGAGAGTTTTCCTTTGCCCTGTGAGGAGCGGCAGCCCTGGGGCTCTGCTCCTCGCGTGCCGTGCCACGCCATGCGGCCGTGCTCACCGGATGAAGTCCTTCAGCTTTGCAGTACCACGCGTTTACGTTCTGGAGCCCGGAGTTCCTCAGCCGGGTCCCTCTGCTGGAGGGGTAGACCTGAAGCAAAGCTTCGCCTTTCAGCTCAGTCCAGCTCAATCACCCTGTTTCTTCAGATGAGCTGTGAATTGCCGTCTCGGTGCGAGGGAGGAGGGCTCTGCCGGTCTGCAAGTGGCTTTACCTTGCAAACCAAGGCAGGGAACAGCAAAAAGATGGAGGAGGAGCAACCTGAGGCTGGAGACCGGAGAGGTGAGCTTTGCAAGCCGGATTAGTAGCTGAAATTTCCCGTGTATAATGTATGTTATTCATCCAAGAAGGGATATTGATGAAAAACCTCATACATAATGGGAGCAGAGAGTCTTCAAAGAAACTGGTAGTGCCTCCATTCCTCTTCAGGATGACTTTGCTCCGCGCGCAGGCCTGTAATCAATAATTACCCTGTGATTTCCTGGAAGCCTTCTTGTTCAGAAGCTCGAACCAAAGCAGCGTAGGCTAGTGAACCTGCCGTAGCCCCCGCCAAAGGACCCAAAGCACATGGCAAAGCACCACTTACGGGCTGAAGAAACTATTTACTTTCTGGTGTCGCCTCTGTGGAGTCAGGCTCGTTTTTCGTTCCCACGCTGCACGCTCGCCGTCCTTCCTGGGGACTGCAGGTGGAGTTGAATCTCTCCCTCTAGAAAGCACTGATGGAGAAAATCCTTCCATTAATTGCGTCTTGATTGTTCTTTCACCTTCCTGCCAGCAGCAGACAGTAGCACCTCTTTGTTTTACTGGTTTTGCACATTCTAAACTTTTTTTTTTTTTTTTAATCTGCAGCAGATTAAGAAAGAAAAGCAGATTTTATACATTCTGGATATAGCTCAGCAAAGGCCAAAGTATTTTTTTTTGTGGTTGGAATGCTCAAATCACAAGTTTTCTGAAGGTTGTGGGGATATTAATTTCATTACTTCTGAGACAGCAAGTTCAGCATTCCATGATGCTTATGTTTAAAAGAAGTGTTTTTAATGACTGTGCTGCTTACTCTAATTACAGTGTGCAGTACATCCTAAGAGTAAATTTTTCTCACAATTTAGCCAAAGACTTTTTAAATACATAAAGAAGATTTAAATAAGAAAGATTTTACAGTATTAAGATGAATACAGATCTATTTTCCCTTGCTTTAAATTACAGATTTAAAAAAAAAAAGTCCTATGAAACACACTGACTTTGTTGAGATACTGCTGTGTGAAGCTAGAAGGATTGAAGCTTCAGGTGCCGGTTTGTGGATAATAGAATAGCAATTCTGTACTCACATTCAATGGGAAAGAAATGACTGGTAAAAATGTCATTCTTTAAAACGTAAGAATGAGTGAACTACTTTTCAGGAGCTGCAGAAGCAGAGGGGGAATGTCCAAGGCTCAAAGTGGAGAAGGCATGAAAAAAACTGATCAAAAGAGTAGGAGAAGCTAGAGGACACTCAGGGATGTCAGATGTCCTGGTCGGTCCCGAGGTCACTGCATGGCTTCATTTTATATAATGAAAAATATGCAATGTTATGTGTGGGTGATTCGCAGCCTTGAGGAGAACAGGAGAAAATGGGAGTTAAGGGTGAGAGCAGGCGAGGAATGGGGAGGAGCAATTTGACCTAAGAATGATTTCATTGCGCTGTAAGGTAACTTAGGTCATTAGTAGAAAAAGTAACTGTAAGCATTTTAAGTACGTCTTAAAGGTAAGAGTTTTCTGCTCACTCCTACAATGCTGTTTGCATGGTGTTAGCAAGACAGTAAATACTGAAGTGAATGAAATCTTCACAATTTTATTATCTTTATTAACTCGTAATTCTTAAAGTGATGGCCTATGGATATGAGAGACATATCTATGGAGACATATATATGACTGAGTTCTATGTAGTTTTAATTTTCTTCAGTACTGTGCATGACTTTTAACTTTTCTTGCCTTTTAAAAATAAATTGTGCCTACTCTTAGCTGACTTTTCTAATACGATCTAATATACATAAATCCGTGTGCAATAGCTGAAAATAGGCTAGGTGGCTGGATGATAGGCGTAGGATGATAGGCAGCCAAATAGGGTGCTAAAGCAAGATGAGTGTTTTTGGGTTTGTCTGGAACTTCTCAAAGTACGTATTTTCATAGAATCACAGAATCTTCGGGCTGGAAGGGACCTTTCCAGGCCATCCAGCCCAACCCCCTGCAGCGAGCAGGGACATCCCCAACTCGAGCAGGTTGCTCAGAGCCCCGTCCAGCCTGACCTGGGATGTTCCCAGGGATGGGGCATCCACCACCTCTCTGGGCAACCTGGGCCAGGGGTTCACCACCCTCACTGTCAAAAATGTCTTCCTTAGATCTAGTCTATTCATGGTGCAGGTACATTCATGTAAGGGGCAACGTATTTACCTCATCCTGTGGTGACCTTTTTTTCTCAAATGTTGTGAAGTTGAGACTATAAACATCAGACATTATGTCAAGGACCTGTTCCTGCAATTTTCTTCCTTTGTTTTCGAGATGTGTGTGTATATATATATATTTAAAAAATCGGGTTTGAGTGCAGCTGGCAGCCCTACCTCTCACCAGTGCGGTGAGAACGATGCAGTGACCAAGCCCCAGGCCGGGCGATGCCACTTATTGCCTTATTCAAAGCATAACCATCCTCAATAGGAAAAACGGCAAACTGAGCCTGCAGAAAGACCTCCAGGAGCCCACCCGTCCCAGTATCATCTCTCCACGTTTACCTCATTTCCAGTAAAAATGGAAAATTCATTAAAGTTCAACTGGGAAAGTATAAGCCTACCAGCATTACCAGGTTGCATTTATATTTTGCAGAATTGAATTGTGCTCTTGGGTAATGTGCTGAGGATGAGGCAAGGACAAATCCTTTCCTGGACAAATGCAAAATGTCATTCTTGCCACTTAGTTATGAAGTTATTTGTGAAATTCTCTTAATTTTGTAGTAGAGATTCAATTCACTAAAGAAAAAGAGTTGAGAAATGTTTCTGACTTTCCTTTTTTCATTCCTGCAGCTTCATCAGACATGCAAATGCATTTCTATTTAGGCTTTTAGAAAAAGTTACTTTAAAGCAATATGAAATAATCTGCTCGAGAACATTAGTACTTCACATATCTGGACATGGCAGATTCAAGTGCAGAGAGATGACAAGCTTTCATATTTCTGTCTGCCAACACAAAATTCAAATTCCAGAGACTGGCACCTTCTTTTATTACCATTTCATGTGAGAATAGTTTTGATAAGCAGAAAGTCACTGTTTTGCTAGACATTTAATGGAGTTTTACAATCCAATACTTTCGTACAATTTTCTGCAAACAGAAATCAATCCTCTCTAACCTTCAAAAATGAAAACAACAAAATCCCAAACTAGCCCAGTCTCAAATTCTTTTTCCAGCCCTGTTGGCCCATTGCTTTGTATCAACTATTTGTATGTTAAAACAAGACTAAACAGAAAAAATCAGTACAAATGCATTCTGGACAGAAGTATTTACGAACTTCCTGAGCCAGTTCCTACTGAATTCAGAGCAAAATTCCCATCATTTTCAGTGGAAGCTTGTGTGGTTTTAGGCGTACGTTAAGAAATACTCCTAATTCGAGTTCAGTGTTCACAGGGTAAATTGTCTGCCAAATATAAGCAGATAAATATATATATATATAAATTTCTGACAATTCAGGTCCTGTTAGGTGCAGGTGTCCTTTTTGCCGCTGTTCCTGGCACTCTGTCAGGATTTAGGCAAAGATGTTTGGAATCACTGACTGCAGGGACGGCAGAGAGAACGTGGCTTCTTGTGGGGTTTTGGTGGAGCCTTGCACAGTAGCCATGGCCTGAGGAGTGACCTTGGAAAGCGTCTGATTATGGGGAGAGCGGCGTGTCTGTCCTATCAAAGGGAAGGTGGCAAAAGGGTCACTTCATTAAAAAAAAACGCCTTGTATTTTCAGTAGGATAATCCTTTCCTGTCAACGTTCTTGACATTAATTACAGATAGGCCACAGTTAGAATAAAGGAGCGTTATCTAAATAGTTTATTTTTTTAGGTAAGAGTGGATTGAAGATCCAGAGCTGACGTTCACCGCTATGATGTCACTCTATGAGGGCAAAAATTTACTCGGTCTCAGAGAATTTGGGGATACTGGAGAAATTCGTGGTGACTCTGAATTAGCTGCAGAGATGTGTGGATATTGAAATTATTCCAAAATCGGGCTGCTTTTTCAAAGGGAAAGGTTTGTGTTTGGTGTCTTAACGCTATTTAGTATGAGTTCACTGACCCTGCGTCTGGGGTGACCGTGACGGGTTGGAAGAAGATGGAAGTGCAGTGTCTGCTCTCCCTTTGCTGCTCAACTTCCTCGCCTCGAGCAAGGCAACGCAGTCCTGTCTGCTGGCGGACGGTCCACTCCTCCTGTCGAGAAGCTTCCAGGACTCCATCCAGCAGAGCTCTGGTGCTTTAGGAGTTCCCGTATCTATCTTCGCGTGCAGTCAGTGCGTTCAAAATCCTTTCTCCCTCCAGGAAAGAAAAGGAATCAGTTGACCCTGATATAAGACTATTTTCACCAACCCGGTAACTTTTGACATTGCTGCTTGTATAAGAGATTTAGATAAACAGGTAAGAATTGAAGGTGGAGAAAAACAAATGCCAATGTGGGGAAAAGGTTTCTTGTATCCGGAGTCATGGGGTCATCGTCTTCACTCGAAGCCCCAGACCTTAGCAACCTGCTAGCATTGCAGACCTGTGAGGAATAAGTTTAATTTAATTCATTTTTCCTTTGATTTGTTTGCTTGCTTGCCACACATGCAGCCCCATGTAACCTTTACACCCCTACTTAATAAAAACCTATATAATGAGGATAAAAGGAAAGGATTTTATAAATATAGCCCCTCATACCTATTTTATTAATGAACTTTCAGCCAGGTTTACCTAATTCCCCTAATCGATGGGAAATATCATCAATACAATTAAATATACATTAACTTGTTGGTGTTTCAGAAGTAACGTGTTTAATGTGACTGTTACTATGGCGAGCGCCTTGTTTCTAAATACCATTGTTAATTTTTTTCAGAAAATAAAAATACAGTGGCATTTAGAACAGCCTTTATGTTAGGGGCACACAGATAAATTCATCTGAGGGGAAGCCATTTTCTAATCTAGATACTTTGCTGCTGCTTGACCTAAGGATGCCCCTTTCTGACCTATTTCCAAGACGTTTTGCCTGACCTCCTTTTGGAGTCTGTGAATGTGAGAGCTGACCAGTATATTCGGGGAAAAACAAGGACTTGCTTAACTGCAAAAACATACTTTTCACTAGAAATTTGCATCCGGCGCTCTTCTCAGAATAAAATATGCAAGAACCAACATAAATGGCATACTCTTTTTTTTCTTTCTTTCTTTTTTTCCCCATGAATTGGGCCTTTGATGTTCAAGAGGAGCCAGTATTAAAGGACATCCCTAGAAGGCTGTAGAAATTGTTCCTATTTATGACAAATGTAAAATAGTACAAATCTAGCTGAATGTGATGGTGTCATTAGTTTGTGAATCGCATCCTTGAAAATAACTGTGGAGGAGCCAAATCGGTTTAAAAGAAGATAACAAAATGGTTTAAGCTACTTAGGTTGAATGCCAATTATATTTTAATATTCAACTGAGCATATTTTACTAAGAAAAAAGGCAGCGTCGACGCATGCATAACTCATTGGCAGCGTCGACCAGCTGTGCCACTCTTCTCTTCGAATCACTTTGTGCATTTTAGTAGCATGGTAATTTAGTAGAGAACTACCTGAGTGATGGCATTTTCAATGAGCAGGTAATCTACAGAGAATTTTTATATGGTTATGAGTTCTGTGCTTCAGCCTGGCAACACAAAAATACATCAAGACCAATTACGGTATCAACTTTCAGCGTGATACCCTTGCCACGCAAGTGCATGTATTTCTGCCCCAGGCATTTCAAATTGCATCTAATTTGAAATCTTTGGGGTTTTAATTAAATTTCAGAATATATGGAATTCTTCATTAGTACCTGCTCTGAATAGCAGATTATACTTCTCTCAGTCTCTCGTTAAAGAAGTAGGCTGTGGTAAATAGCATGTTCAAGAACTGATCATTTGTGGTGCCTGGATATTGGGAACAGAAATGGTGAAATGCAAAATAATATCAAAAAGATTATTAGTCCAGTGAGGGACTCTTGATTTGTATTTTAATGGAATTTTACATTTCTCTTAATGATTTGCAAATTGTCCTCTGATTATAAGATGCATTAAGCTTTTCATTTTAATGGAGAGACACAGCCATTAGCAGAAATTTTTTTCTGTCTTCTTTTTAGAGTGCTTCCCTGCAGCAGATAAATATTGAAACCATTAACACCTTTTGATGTACTTTATAGTGCTGCAGCTTGGACCAATACATGAATGAACACGGCCTTTTATATTTTAGCACTTTGCTTGAAGCTCGTGGTTGTCATTGCATGGGTGAACAATGACTGAAGCTATATGTTTTGGGGCAAGCAATAAAATTATGTGTATTTCCTTATAATTAATGTTCCAAATGTTTCAGTGAACATCATTCATATTTAATGCAAAAAGAAAAAGTAAAGCCAACAAAAGTCAAGATCTGAAATTCAGATTGAGGGTGCTCTGACCTTAACTCTGACCATCCTTTAAGGGAGAAGGATTGCGGTGTCCCTTCGAGCAGGGTTTGTTAAGATTCACTACAACTTCTCAGTGGGGAAGTACACAAACACATTCTTTGTTGCAGACGCAAGAATGTATGTACCCTCTTCATTTGTCAATCTGAAAGTCAAATTGCCTCCTTGCTTTCAGCTTAGCGTGAACCCTTAATATAAACGCGCTTGTGCCTCTGCTGATTTCATCGGGTTTGGCAGAAGGGCACGGGATGAGGAGACAGCCTCTTTTTTGTGGCACCTCATGAAGCATGAGTAGTATTTTCCTCATACTGGAGATTTATATAAAATAATGGGGCTGTTAGATCAGGTAAATGTGTACTTATTAGCCTCACTAACTTACTGAAATCCCTGTAGTATTCTTTAGGTGCTTTGGAAGAGCGATTTGTTCTGTGAAGAGGGGCTGGACAGGGGTGTGTTGAAGCAGCTGTGCTCGTTTCCCCAACCCCGTCTGCTTCTCGCACCCCAAATAACCCGGAATTTCTGTCCGTGTGTTTGTAGACTTCTCCTCTCCTGGCAGGTGACCGCTTTCTGCAAGAAGTTCCTCCGAACAAGGTGGTTACTGTGGGGCTACCTGTTACTTTAGCAAACTCTAGTCTTTGAAAAGCCATCGGGGTCACTGGTAGGACTTCTGCTCTGTTTGCTTCCAGGATGTCTGTTTAAATAATTTCAATCTCAGGAATTCAAATTGCAGTTTATTTAGGGGCGCGCTGCGTATGATGGCACCGTTATCAGTCAAGAGGCTAAGTGACATCATGAAATCACACTTCATGACTTCACATGACGTGACGGCTTAAATGGACCCTCCTTAAAAAAAAAAAAGAAACAGAAAAAAAACTCTCTAAATTTGAGGTGGAAACCAGAAGATTCTAGGAATTAATTGCTGCTCCTTTCACATGTGCCTTGAAAAGATGTTGCATCATTTGTGAATTAGTGTTTATAAAGTGCTATGTAAGTGTTTCGCTTCATACATTAGATATTTATAATTCAATAATAAATTAACACAAACAAGAAAGAAAATCGGTACTTTGATACTGACTTAATTTGTATGCAGTAAGCAAATAGTTACCTTTTATTACAGTTAAGCAATTTAATGAATATTATTTTTAACTTTCACATTTACGAAGAAACTTACAGAAATCTAAAGAAATTGCTGTTCATGTTTTAGACAAGTGAAGATCTTATACTTCGTTCACATAGTGGAGCACACTTGCGTTGCATGTTTCATATATTAATTTTCTAGGGCAGATTATCTTTGGTAACACAATCTTCACAAAGCAACTGAGGGTGCAGATTTCTTGATCCAGAGTCATTTGGGAGTGGATATTTGGGGCCATGTTGAAAAATGAAATTGTAAAAACATCTCATCGATGTAATTCTAACTGGAATTACAGAGGCAAAGCAATTACGCGTGAAGCAGCGAAAACTACAGGAGAGACGATGGGGCATCCCAGGCTCCCTCCCCTTGTCACGCCCGGGTCCTCTGCCATCAGCCTGCCCGGAGGAGCGCAACCGGAATACCTGTGCTGATATAATCCAGTGGTTAACTGTCGTTCTGAAAATGTTGTTTCAAAGAAAGAGGTGCACAATTGCCTTCTCCAAAATGACCTGGCTCGGTGTTGCCCCGTTTCATGGGTGGGTACAGAGTTGCTTTGTGAATATGCTTCCTAGGGCACGCTAGTGAGTCCTCCTGGATTGTGTTGCGGTACATGGTGTAGTAGCCTAATAGGGGAAATGTGTCAGTGCTTGTGACATAATAGAATAAATTCCGGTTTGCAGAATCAGTTTTACACAAGATGATATCAAAATCCATGGATTTATTCCCATTGACATCACAGGAGCATGTTGGAGCTCTGAGATGATAAAAAAAACCCCTTGTAGTAAATACGCATGAAGTTCAGAGCCCACAGTTACTTGATGGTGGTTCTAGGTTGTGTGTGTGTGTTGTGAATGGAGGGCTGGGGGCATTTGAGCTCTTTGTTTGGGTTCGTCACTTTATTTCTCCAAAGCTGCCCAATTTGTAGGTCATCGGTCATCCCAGCTTTAGTTTTAAACCTGGTGATCCTGAGCCAAGACCTCGAACCAAAGGTCATGAAGAATTTGAAGTTTTGATATTAGTAAGCTCAATTTATAGGTATAAATTGGAAGTTGTGCTTTATCAACATGTGTGAGTGGTTGAATCGTTTTTCTTCACCTTGTGTTTTGAGTCCATTAATACAGGAATGACACTTCCAGCGTACCTGTGAATCTTCTGAAGTTTTCTGCAGAACCTCCCTGCCCATTCCAGTCTGACTATAACCAGATGGTCCTGCCTACCCTTCTGAAATCCCAGTGTCATTAAGAAACTACATCTTCTCTGATTTATTTAGAAACTGTGGGCAGGTTTCTGCATCTCGTTAAGAGGACAAGTCTGGAGAAGAGCTGGATCATAGCAGCACCGGGGAGGCTGCATTTTTCTTGAGTTCCAGCAATGCACGTTGAGGTAAATTGAATTTAATTTTTGGTTTTTCACCGGAGAAGGAGAGGAGAAACCTTCACAGGCTTGGCATGAGCCGTGGTGCAAGCAACAGGCAATAACAAGAACTCCAAGAAAAGGGGAAAAAAGTGGTTGAGGTGGGACCAGAAGTTCCACCTCAGTGTGTACCTGCAGTAATTGCTCGGTTTGAAGTCAGCCAATGGCCAGTTGTGGTCTCCTGTCACACATGGCCCTTCGGTAGGGACTGTTATTGCCGCGTGAGGGCAGAGTTCAGTTCTCAAGCTCGGTCTGCAAATTGCAGCTGAAGATGAGGGTTTAGAAGACACGCAGGTGAAGTTCTTGGTGAGTACCGGCTCTCTGGCAAAGCGAAATAGAGACAAGCCCCTCATTTGTTTCTATCTTGAATGGAAAAATAAAAATTTAATTTTCTGGCCCAGTCACTTAGAAACTGCAGCTGAGCTGGTGCGTGGTATCTCTGGAAGGACTATTCTGTGTCCTTTCCAGAACGGGAAAGAGGGTTATATGGCCT
>NW_010566138.1:26300-29848 GCF_000687285.1 Phaethon lepturus
CATTAAATAACGATAAAAAATGAAAAAATTACCTGAGTTTGAAGTGAGTGAGATAGAGGTTAATGTTTCTCAATTGCTGTGATCTGCAGATCTCTAGTATATAAGTTTCTAGTAGTTCTTCTGTGTATCAGAAGTATTCATGAAGTCATTAAAAAGTTATTTTTACTTACTTTGCACAGTTATTCCCTGCTCCCAAAATGGACATATTTAAAACAAAGCAAAGAAAAAAAAAATATTTGCTCCTAGAATGAGATTTTGAATGGCAAGTGTAAGCCTGGAACAGAGTCCTGTACCTGATCATTAAACCTTTAGGTACGGTGTTGTAGAAATACCAACAGGTTTTTGTCGGTGCCTCAGCAACGGAGGCGACTGCAGAATCACAACACTTGTCTTGGTCCCTGGCTGCTTGCCTTAAACCTCCGCTCTGCTCCCGTGAATCTAAAAATGCGAAGGTGTGAGTTAGACATCCCCAAACCAATACACTGAGTGGTTTGTTAATTTTAAGCAATTTGCGTTCATCTGCGCAATGATTCATTGAAAAGTCTTGATATCTTGTCTCTGCTGCGTGGAGCCTGCTGGGTATCATCTGGAGAGCTTGTCGATGGGGTCCTGCCGCGCGGCTGCGGGCTGAGGCTGGTGCCTCGTGTCAGCACCCAGGTGGGAGACTAAAAATATATAAACCCAGAATTTTCTTTTAAAACAACAGTATTAAAAATCAGTCATTTTCTGTGCACCGTGGCATTTTATACTTCCTAAAGCAACATACTACCATTTAAAATATACCAAATCCTTGCTCTTTATTGGCCCCGTGTTTGACCTGGCAGGTAGGCATTGATGGCGAGCCTTAATGCTGTGCGAGCTGCGATTTATACCGTTTCTTTGTAATGTACTCTGAAGGGGGATACTCAGACTATTTCTGCCAATGCACAGACGTGAGAGGTTTGGAGGAACCCGAGAGGAGCTCCCAGCTGAGCGTCCTGGGCTGAAAAGGCTCTGCCTCTCCCCAGGTCTGTGAATAAACTCCCTGATAACTTGGTCCTTTTCTACAGCAGCCGAAAGATGTACGATGCAGGATTTTGGAAAGCGCAATTTTTTGTCGGTGCTGTAATCCCGAAAAAAAAATTCCACGGGACAGGAGTGCAGAGCAGCAGTGGCTGGTGCCGACTTCCCTAAGCTCCGTTTTTGTGGGACTTTCCTCTTTCTTCCCCTTCTGCCTTGTCTTAACACGCTGCTTCCCAGAGGTGCGGATCCCCGGGCTTGCAGCGAAACCTTCCCTGGTTGGAGAATCACGCCTTTCAGCTACCCCTTTCTGTTTCATGAACAAATACCGCTTGTAAGGCCAGTTGTGATCAAGACGGCGGCACTTTTTCTGCGTAGGCTTCTGGATTCCAATAGACGATCGCTTGCCAGGGTGTCTGCTATCAAATCAATGCTAAAATCACAGAATCACAGAATCATTAAGGTTGGAAAAGACCTTTAAGATCATCAGTGGCCTCAAGTTGCGCCAGGGGAAGTTTAGATTGGGTATTAGGAAAAATTTCTTCACTGAAGAGGCTGCCCAGGGACGTGGTGGAGTCACCATTACTGGAAGTGTTCCAAAAACATGTGGACGTGGCGCTTCGGGACTTGGTTTAGTGGACATGGTGGTGTTGGGTTAACGGTTGGACTTGATGATCTTGAAGGTCTTTTCCAACCTTAATGATTCTGTGATCAAGTCCAACTGTCAACCCAACACCACCATGCCCATTAAACCATGTCCCCAAGTGCCACGTCTACACATTTTTTGAAGGCAAAATGTTCTCTCCCATCTTGAAGGAGAAGGCCAGGAGTAATTAGGATGGGTTGTTGTGATGCTGCAAACTTGGTTACGTGATTGACTGAACCTCAACTGTAGCACCTGTATTGTGTTTTAGACCCATTTATCAACACCTCCAGCATCTCATAAGTGCATTTTTAATGTGGTTATAAACACACAAGGCTTTATCTGGGAAAAAAAAAATGTGCAGAGGGAATATTTGTGTGTGCACGTATCGTCTCAATATAGCCAGATTTATTAATCTTCGATATGTCTGTCCACATAAAGAGCATTCGTGTATTCACGAGTGCGAAACGTGACTTCGAGGTGAGTAAATGTTCACCACTCTGTATTTTTATTGGGAATAAAAGTGGTTAAGGTAACCTGGTACAAAGGAGAAATGTCATTGCGATCAAAATTACTATTTTCATAGAAATTTTAATACTCTAGCAAATGTAAAAAGGCTTGTCAGTAGGTACACGCAAACCTGGGTAAGGACTGAAATTACGTTCTGTGAATTAACTTCGGTTTCCTCAGTCGTGGGCCTGGGAGTTGCAACGCCTGAAAGCGGTCTGTCCGTCACTCGCCTAGGCAGCGACCGACAGCAGGACAGACGGGAGAGCGTGCGCCAGAGGACTGCCGCAGCTGGGAGGGGAAAGCCGACCGGCCGACCGCGCGGGAGCAGAGCCGGCCGGGCAGGACCTCTGCAGCAGGGGACGCGTCCCGCTGGGCGCCGGGCGCTGCCGTACGCTTCCCCGGCTGTCGTCTGGCAGCCCACTAAAGGTAGAATATTAATACCTGGCGAGCGTCGCTTTGCGAGGCAGTTTTTCGCATTCCGCTACGTTTCGGTAGTCTTTCGGCCGCGTTGATAACTCGTTAAGCGCGTTCAGTAGGTGTTTGTCACCGTGCGACAAGGCGTGCTTGCTCTGCTTCTGGAAAGCACATTCATAAATACAAATCTGCATACTGTAGACATGTAGATATGTTTCATGTTTATTTTTGCTGCTCTTTGATATCATTGCAAAGTGGATAAATGCGTTCCATCACATTCGGAATCGCAGCGCAAACAATATTGAGATATATTTTCGTGCGTAAATGGAGCATCCTTGCAAATACATCACTTTGGCAACAAGAGCGTTTTGAGATTCAAGGGATGCGTTTTGGGCTTCTTAGCTGCCTTAAAGCCAGTCCAAAATCGGAGAGATTTGTCACCCGTGTTTCGGATTTTTTCTCGTTTTCTAGGAACAGTCTTATATGCTGCTTCCTTAATTGAAGATTAAGATTGTGAAATGTGAAGGATTGATTAAAGAAGCACTTGTGGGAAGAGGGGAGGGAGCACCGTTTGGGGCTTAGCGAGACCTCCCAGGCTCATTTCCCTTTACCTTTTAGGGCACGCAGCTCTTCTCGCGCAGTCGATCCTCCCCGCGTCGTTATCTGCTCGTGGATGCTAATAGTGTTAGTCTGAGACCTTCCTGGCTAAATCGTGGGAGCGATGTGAAATACTCCCCTCTACAGTAAAGCAGGCTCTTCTGGGAAGCTTGGGCGTGTTGAAAGCCTTATCGAACAGAACTAATCGTTGGTTTGCTGAAAACGAAAATACTTCATGTATGAAGAATGTACCGTCACACAACAGCCTATTCGTGATTCTCCCGGTTGCTATCCATTTAATTAACGAGGGCAAAGGAAGTCTTGCTGTTCGGAGAGTGGCTGCAGGTAGGGGAGCACCTCCTCGCTGCCCAGGCGGCCGCCGCTT
>NW_010566139.1:0-30630 GCF_000687285.1 Phaethon lepturus
TATTTTATATTATATATACTCATATATAGTATATGTGTGTATATTTTTATAATACAAATATATATATTTTTTCTATCACTAATTACTTGGGAGAAGAGAAAAAGAAAAAAACAGCAATAGAACGAGAAGAAATGGCTTCAAGTTGCACCAGGGGAGGTTTAGACTAGATAGTGGGAAAAATTTCTTTACAGAGGGAGTGGTCAAACATTGGAACAGGCTGCCCAGGGAGGTGGAAGAGTCACCATCACTGAAAGTGTTCAAAAAACATGTAGATGTGGCACTTCAGGACATGGTTTAGTGGGCATGGTGGTGTTGGGTTAATGGTTGGACTTGATGATCTTAAAGGTCTTTTCCAACCTTAATGATTCTGTGATATAAAATACAGATAGAACATAAGTTACCTACATTTCTGAGATTCTCAACCTCAGTTGGTTTGTAATAACATGAGAAAGAAGGGCTCAAAGATTACCAAAATTGTAATTTATGTGCACAGATAAATCAAGGATTAAACAGTATTTCCTCCCTTTGTGTACACACTGCAGGCATTTGGTGCAGTTTCTAGGCAACTTCTCTGAAATTCCCAAGGACAACTTTATAGCTGATGGCTGTTGCTAAGCAACCTCTTCTGTCTGTTGTAATGCTGCTTGAACAATTTAACTGTTTATATTAAATAGTGCCCATAATATCCCACTGCCTCTGAGCTAACCAAACCCACACAGCTTTTTACTACTTAAAATTCAACACCTACTATTTATTTTAAACATCCAGGAACTCTCTCTACTAACCATTCTGGAATAAAGAAATCTAGACCCATACGGTTCTAACATGCAATTCTTGCCATTGTAGGGGTAAAAAAAAGTTTTCCAGACAAAAGTCTGGGTATATAAACAAACTGAACAACTTTCGATTACAGTTTAGTCAAACAATTCATTGGGAAATAGTAAAAAAAAGAATTTACAAATATTAGCATTGTCATCAGAATCAACCTGACCCACACAGCATGATCCTGGAAGCTACAGTCAGTGACAGCCTATAAAATCCAAAAGGACTTGTCTCATTTTGTAACAGAAGTGAGTGATGTGTAGATGATCAAGAGTAATTTACTGTATTCAATAAGTATTTTTTTTTTTCCTGTTTACAGGACCACCTATGTTTCTTCGTGAAATATGTCTATGTTCAAACACAGGCTTGTCTCCACTTGGGGAGCTGTTGCTGAATGAAAAGGGGATGTGCATGCCTCTAGGGAACTGAATAGCAGTTCCTTTGTAATTTAAAAATACATCAGAGTATCTCACTACAACTAAATCCAGTTAGTTCCTGACCAGATTAAAAAAACAACACACAGGATTTTGTGCTGTCTCCATTTTAAATTATTTTGCTTTACTTTTCGAAAATACCTTCATAAGATGGCCATGATCACAGACAACTGGTTTTTCTCCTCCGCAATCAAAACAGATACTGCTAATTCCAGATTTTTTTTTTTTTTTTTATTTGTGCCTCCTGAAGAGTATCTGTAGCAATTTCTCTTTCCCAGCTTTGTATAATATAACTACTACTGTTGAACAGTAAGATCTTACTGGAACTCTGCTCAGTAATTTTTTTCAATTTAAAAAACTTAACTTCAACAAGAATGTAAATCTAGGCATTTTGAGCTATCTAAGAAATAAAATGGCAATTCTCAGTTTCAAACCTTACTACACTTAACTAAGCTGAACACAAAGAAATCTAGAGACAGTTACGGATTCAAATATATCCTGAGGTCCTGCTCAACAGATGCTCAAGAAAACTCACCATAACCAGATGTGTAATTGGGGCCTCTGCGGCCTCTCCCTCTTCCGCTGTAGGATCTGGAACCTTGCACTGAGGAGAGGGTGCTCTCATCAGTTGTATAACCCTTTTCTTTTTCAGGAACTCTAACAGAAGAAGGTCTGAAACCCATACCAATCTGACGCAATTGTTCATCAATCTGGAGCCTTTCCAGTCTTAGTTGTTCTACCTCCTACATGAAAGGAAACAAAACCAAATTGTTGATAAAGAAACGTTCTTTCCCCTCATAAAATACCATTGTCTAGTCATCTTAAAAACTAGCATTCCTGTCGGAGAGCCAACAGCACCTTGAAGGTGACTGCAAGTAACAGAATTCAACTAAGAGTTCTGGAATCTCTGGGTTTTGGAAGACATCTAAGCCCTTTCTCTTAAATCACCATGCTGAAAGACTATTTTTAAGACTATTATTACCTTTCTTAACTACACCACGCGTTTTCTAGTCAAATTTAGAAACAAGCAAACTGACAAAGTAACACAATTCAAATTCACTCATTATTTCTGCTAAGTCAACACCACAACTCCGTACAAAGCCAACGAATCTAACTGGATACTTGTTCCAACACTACACAGTATTGGTGTGTTACTACTAGAAATTCCATCCTACCCCAACCAAGCATTAACCTCAGAACAACAGAACACTAACACAGACAAAAACCACTGTGCATTACTTCTTAAATGCCACTTAAAACAGTGTGCTTCACAGTCCAATCCTTTCAATACCAACAATACTAAGTAACAACGGTAATTATTTTAAAACCTACTGGCAAGGGGCAGGTTCAAGGCACCAAACCTTAAATCCCGATAAACTGTTCCTCTGTGTATCAACTGCAAATCCCACTCGAAGTTGTTGCTCAAAAAATTCTGTTACTTCAACCAAAGTTTCCTCTCCAAATTCTTTCTTCTAAAATACACTTACCTTTAGATATGCAATGTGGTATTCTAAAAGAACTTGGACATTTCCAATGCTTTCTTTAGTACCAACAAATACAAATGGCACCATTCCCTACAGAAACAAAATGTCAAATCTTATTTTCATGAACATTATTATCATCAAAATAATGCTTTCTGTTTAAATTATTAAAAAAATCTGTTTAAATTACAGAAGTGAGCTAAACAAGCAAAGATAGTAACTGAATCGTGGGCTGCAAAGATACACTAGACATAGCTCAGACTGGAGTGAGGGTAGGGGCTTATATGTTAAGGACTTAAAACTATCCAGCTTTCCCAACAACCTATTCTGGCAGTTGAGGTAACTTGACATAAAAGCGTTTATATTACCCGCCCCCCCCAATACAAATGCTGTGTGTTTACCACAGTAGGTATGTAGAAGCATCCACAGTTCACCGAGAAGTGTCCAGTGGTTAATTAAATCAACTTTGCAAGATGAAGCACCCTTAGAAGATTTTATCTTATGTCCTCATATATTTAAAATACGTGAACAGTACTAATACTATCAATCCCAAATTAATCATGCAGCTAAAGTACATATAGGAGAAAGATTAAAAAAAAAAATCACCTTGCTTCAGCAGCAAAAAACTTTTCTTGCATTGTTTCATACGAAATTTACTGCAAGATACCAGGCTGAAAAAACCTTAAGAATTGCGCTCTCTATATCCACAGAAGTTATAAAACTGGCTTTGTTAAATAATCCACAAGCATGTATCCTAGAAAACTACCCAAATCACAGATATCCTATTTTTGTAATATGGAGATCACCACCGTTACAGGTTGGCCATGAAAAAAAAAAAGGGTGCAAAGGCCTCAAAGGCTATATTTAGAAACTGCATAATGATGCACAGATGAAACAGTGATCCCATTCTGATGCTGTAAGGTAGCACTTTAACTCATTTGAGTCATGCCCCAGAAATTCTCACTTTCTGCATATATTCTCCTACATATTCTTTGTTAAAATATTCGACATGACTGGTTTTGAAACTAAAAATCTAATCATAGGAAGAAAGAATTAAGTACTTACATCTTCACGGGGCAGTTTATTTTCATTATCTCCTTCAATTCTCACCCTGACGACTCCAGACTTGTCTACAATCTCCTGAATCACTTTTCCATTTTTTCCAATAACTTTTCCTTCAGAGGGCAAGAATGGTTAATTTTGCACCCGTGTGCAAAATATTTTAATGGATTTCTTCATATTTTAGGTTATGTATAACGTAATTGTAACAACCACCTGACTCTCCTATAAAGTTCACTTTGTTTCGAAGTTTTCTCCTACTTCAGAGGTACAAAAAGCCCCCCCAAAGAAAACCCCACACTGTGCCAGAAGAAAGAGGTGAAAACTTCCAAAATGAAACTATGTGTATATATATATATATATGCACAGAATGACAAGTAGGGATGAAGATCACCACTATAAACAAGTTCCAAGCTAAGAGTAAAATGGCACAAAAGTTTTGTAAATGACTATTTTAAATTTATACATCAATATTATTTGTACCCCCTGACTCCACATTAAATCTTTACTGACATTTTGGCAGGCTTATACAATATATGTTTGTTGGGAGCCTCTTAAAAGAAAAAAAAAAAAAGGAAGTAAAAAACCTACATAATTGTTTCTGAAAATTAGTTTTGCCTTTACAATGAACATTATTTTGAGATCATGTGTGTGATATAAACAAAAAGCTTCTTCAGAACTTGTGTTTAAATCTCAAAATAAGTGACTCCTCTGCTCCCTTGCTAAAAGAGTTTAGCTCATCCTTAAACTAAACTTAGGCAGAAACATTTTTTCATCCCAGCTACAGACAGCTGGCACTTAGAAATATTTGTTTAAATTACGAGTAAAGGCAGGCAGAACCTCTGAAAAAAGGGTGTAACAGCTAAAAGTGTGTGACAGCATACTCTGCTAAAACATTCTTTACAGCAGATATCAACATGATACAAAGTAAAGTGCAAAAAGCATTAAAAACTGTTTCCTCAACAGTTCAAATAGCTCAGCAGGGCTTTTTGGTATGTTTTTGTCTTTAAAAAAAAAAAAAAAAAAGAAAATACTACAGCTCATCTATATGCCCAGAATTTAATTTTGCACAGTGATCCTGTTACTACTAAAATAAAGCACACTCATTATAGCATTAAATGTTTTCCTATGGATAATGGTTAGCCTGTATGTGGGAAAAAGTCCTCCATCCCAAGGAGCTTTAGTAGCTGAAATGGGGAACTCAGCAGATGGCAGCACTCTTCTCTCTTGGTACGGAGAGAAATGCACTGGGCATAGTGTGACACCTTGATTTTGAGCCATTAACGATCACTACACTTCTTTTAACTTGGGTGTTTTCTTAAGTGTAGATAAATACATCTGCTTACATATATGACCGTAGGTGAATTGGGCAAGATGTCTGTCTTCGTCATAAATTGGTATTGTAATTGCTTAAAATTAGCATTTTTCAACTAAATGGATTACTATGACTAAAGCCATGATTCGCATTAGTGAACACTATCCAAAATGCGCAAAAACCTCAATTTGTAAAACATTAAATTTAGTGAAGTTTCTTGGCTCAACTAGGTTTGCTGAGATTACAGAAAAGAATGTGTTCATATACAAACTAACAATTAATTTGCTGAATTTTAAAACAAGCTTTTAACATTTGGTAGATGTGAGAATCATCAAGTTGCATCGGACACAGAATCTGCAGAGGTCCTATTAAAAAAACCAAACAAAAAACAAACCCCAAAACATTACACCTTAACTTGCTCAAGTTATAAAACCTTGAAAGCCTAATTTTTAGGAGTTTGCACATGAATTATTTACATTACATAGTCTATGCAAGCTCTAAGCCCAAAACCACAGGAGGTTAAAGCATAGTTTTTCAGTTGTGCTTTGGGTAACCCGAACTGCTGCTGAATTGGGGACAATACCTGCACTCTTAATATGCCCTTCATACTTGAATTGCCCGTGAGCTGGGGCAATGTAGAGTAGGAAGCTGCCAGACGCATCGTAACCACCAGGCAAAGAGGAGCAGAACAAGGGAAATGGAAAAAGTGCCCTGTGAAGAATGAACTAGGGAAAGATGTTTTTCTCTTGAAGGGAGATAGAGATTAACCCCAGCTTTAGGTAGGTTATGATACAGAAGCTAAAATCATATGCATTTACAAGTTTTGAAAAGCTACAGCTTCATAAAACTGAAACAGGGCAAAATGCTAATTTCTAGACTGAAGATGAGACTCACAAGCACTGCTTATTTATACAGTGGCTCAACACCATCCAGCCACCACCTCTAACAAAGCTGAACCCAGGAGGGAACAGTAACATGAGAATTGTCTTGTGTCATTCTTGCAAATCAACTGTAGTACTTTCATATTAAATTTTGGAATTTACTTTTAGCACTTTTAAGTAGTCAATTTAGCAAATTGTTTTTTTAATTAGAATTTGAACTTCAAATATTCCCGTTAAATTAGACAGTACAAGTCTGTAATGAAACCATTTTGAGTGTTAAAATCCTGACGAAGTACTATTCAACAATATATGAAATTCCTTAATAATTCCCTAATACATATAGTTTTAAAAGATTAATAACATTCCACTTAAATGGAGAAATTGAATATCATACTGGCATCTAATTCTTCTTTGCAGAGTCATGCTGATTAAGCTCCCTTTCCCTAAGTTTTCAAGTTTTAGCAGTATTACATACCAACAAGATTTCTGGGAACTTGAATAAAATCCTCCACAAATTCCAAGTAACTTCTAGCCTTTTTCACTGCATCAGCAGTCTAGAAATGAATAAAAAAAATAACTGAGTTTATTTGTGAATATAGTATGTTAAAAATAAAACCTTGCAGCACCAGCTGCAAGTCTTCCAAACATCAAACTTATTTTCAAAAAGAGAGGAAGAGAGACAAGATTAATCTAGTTTTGAACTAAATGTTAAAGAAATAATTGAGTAAAATGCTCAGAAACAAAATTCAGTAGCAAAGCATCAGTAATGAATAAAGCAACATTTTCCATGCTGTTTTAAGACATTTTAAAATATTACCTGCAATTTATAATGAGTAAACACCAGACATAAAAATATCTTACAGATGTATCTTGAAGCAGTTTCTGGTAGACATTAACTGGGAAAAAACAGCTAACTATATTCTTCTTCTCCAAAATCAAAACACAATTTTCAAATCTAGAATCCATTTTTTAAATATATATATATATATAAAAAACCCAATTATCACAAACATTCTGTATTGAAAAAGAAATAAATCTGTAAGAGGTCCTATAGCATTCATAGAAACTTCAGCTTGTAAGAATACTACATTAAAAGAAACACTGGATCATGTATCTCATTTCACCTGACTTAGCAGAGAATGAGTGGCTATATGGCTATGATTAGATGGGCAAGCCATAAAACTATAGTTTAACCTCTCCATTTTCCTCTAGACTGCCTTGGAAGCATCCAGTTTTTCTTCACAGAAACTGTGCTACCACTGATATTGGCAGCAATATAAATTTAATTTTGCAATTTTTAATGTAGTTTTTAATGTATAATACACTATTACATTTCCCAGAAGACCACATGTGGAAAAATGGGGAAGGAGAAAATGAATTTTAGACTCATTTGTCTCTTGGCAGTATCTAAAGATTATGCCACCTGATAAAGAGAAGACATTTGCAAGGTTAAAGGGCAATCTCTCCACAGAACTTTACAGGCTCACTGTGAGCACTGACTGGCTTTACAACCTGCTCCCTAAGAAAGGTGTACTGATTTTTCAGAATAGCCTAACTAAAACAGCCGTTTGAAGTTCTTTCCTGTATCAGGTTTCTGTTTTCTTACTCAGAATTCAAGAGAATGGAAAGAAAACAACAAAATCAGTCACAGAACCTTTCTTGTAACGGAAGGATCCATTTTGCATGCAAGTCTAAGTACAAAGTTCTGTTTTCAAATACACATTAATCCTCAGTGAGTAAATGCTACCAAAATGACAAAAGTAGCTATTCCTCTAGGTGTGTGCACACTCACAAGGCTTGCCTACCACATAACCCACTTCTATCTTTAGGAGAGGGTCTCACTGCAGAAAGGCTGGGAGGCTACGGTCAGAGTACAGTGCTCTACAGGGGAATTTGGCAGCGGTCAGGCAAACTGGGGCTTCAAAGGAAAAACAGCAGTGCTGGAAGGTACAGGAGCATACAGACACAGCACATCAAGCCTGTTCAGAACTGGCTACAGGTAGGAAGCTTTCTGTTTTCTCTACAAAAATATCTTCTGTTTCTCTCCCGTCTTATGCTTGATGGAAAACTAAGCCTGAATAACAAGCACCTTCCAACAAACTCTCTCCTGTAACTGCAGGCAAATTACACTAGTGCAACCTGAACTCTACAGCTATCACTAATAAGGAATCTGCCCTAATCATATCACCTCTCCATCGCAAGTACAACCAAGGCAGTGTCCTTCCTGAATGCTTGTTTCTGGCCACAGTTCATCTACAATGTTTTCCAAGATAGGACAATGTCATTGGTTAGTGGGGAGAACTATAAATGCTCTCATACAGCTTTATTATTACATGACAGAAATTGATTGACAGTTGAGGCTACACAGATGCTGAAACAAGAAATAAAGCTTCCAATCAGCAACAGCTAAAGTTTAGAATTAAGGAACAAGTATCAGCATCTAGTCAAGTAATGACAGCTTTTGAGCACAGTTTCCATTTTACACTAATGCCTCAGCCCTTTCATCTGTCATGAGAGTACCACCAGCTCCTGCATCTTTCAATCAAATTACGGAAGTCTTAAAAGAACAAAAAAAAAAAAAAAAATGTATAAACCTCTACTTTTCTCAGAGGTCAAAATGATTGCAAGAGAAACATGGGTAAACTGAACTTCCAGATAATGAAACAAGCAATAAAGCATGGAAAACAGATGAACAGGAAGTCACTGTAGGGAGCAGAGGCTGTGCTGCATACTCAAAGCAACTGCTAAAATGACACAAACTTCACCACACATTAGCAATTTTTCACCTTCAATGAGGTCTACAAATAGGACACAATTAACTGAAGAGCTCACAATGTCCTGCCTCAGAAGTATGTTTACCAATTCTTTCCCCAATAAAGATGACGGAACAGCGAGTGCTTTCACAGAAGCAGAGTCAGGACAAGAAAATAAACAACTGCCAGTAACTGCAGTTCTCCAGTGGACACACATGCGTATCTACACTTTGCCACAAGCACTCAGAATTTTTATGCAAGTACAACCTGTATGACTCATTCACACCCCAACAGGAGATAGCATTTAAAGCTGATCTGGACAATGTATTCTCAGTGCCTCATGGTCAGTAATTCAGAAAAGGAAAAGTAATTTCTTTCTCTCTAAAAATCAGTGTGCACATGGATTAAAGACCTCAAAGAATTCCAGTTACTAGTAACTACCTTTCTAGCTTTGAATTAATAGTCTATACATCCATTCATGCTCTGGTTACTTCACATAGCAGCCCACACAACTAAGACACATCCATGTTACTTTAAGAGTCTTTAACAGAAAAATTAAATGCAGGCTATTTTTCTAAACTCGGCATTATACCTACCATTTTTGCAGCAGGAGAGTTCTAAATAAGCACAAAACAACTGTATGGCTGCAGATTTTAGGGAAAATGTTTTGTAACACAGCCACTGAAGTAAATCTAGTGGCTACACACTGGAGGAGTGCACTCCTATTACAAATGGTGGATCTGTCATAGGATTCTCACACCAGTTTTTGAGACGTTTCAAAAGTCTCTCTGAAGTCTTGGTAGCTCTTTTAGACCTTCCCAAATGGGAAAAACAAAACTACCTCTGGGAACAATTTGAGAAGCCATGTCCCCATGCAGATACAGACAAAGCCCTCCCAAGTCAGGGCAGGGAACAATGGTTTTTCCACTGAGATATGAGTCTTTTTTCCAGAAAACAACACATGTATTAGTCTCCTAGTTCAAATGGAGCTGAGCTAATGAAAGCTCCAAAGGGAAAATGAGTTTTCTTGTTCTCTCCAACAGGAAAACAAGAAGTAACAGTCTCCTGAAAAAGCCAGGATAGATAGGATCTTGCCATCCTTCTATCCAAAGGAATGGTTATCATACAGTTAAGTATCTTTAAAAAAATGGCGTAAGAGGGAAAAAGCTCAAGTGTTAAGAATTGCACAAGAATTGAATGCAATTTAATTTTGCCAGTAATGGATGTCTAAGAGAAGCTTTTCTGTTTCTTACAAGGCTCTCCCTCTCTGGGGAAGCACAAGATTTCAAAAGCAGGGACTCACTGTCCAAATCTCTGAAGTTCACAGTACTGTGGTCTCCTAACAGGCATCACACACAGCAGTTCAGGTAGAAGGGGAAGGGTCTTGGAACCAAAGTGCTCTTGACCATGCAGGGAAAAAGCACAAGCAGCATCCCATACAGTTTAGCTTCCTTCTAATCATCTAACTTTCCAAGATTCTTTAAAATTTATCTCCCTGTTGTTTCCCTCCAAGATTGTGGCCCTGAGCAACACTGAACTTTTATTTGTATGCAAAACATTAGCTATGGGAGACCCTCAGACCCTGACTACAATGTCAAGGACACTAGATAGATAACTTCTTCCACAGATCTCAGCCTAAAATTGTCTGCCCATGCACTCAGCCATTAGGGCCTGGCTGCTTGCCAACTTAGCTGAAGAGAGGCACAAAGAGTAGACAAGTATACCCAGATGCTGAATCCCTAGTCACGTGGAATATTTAGGTTGCCTGGCTTTTTTAGAAGCAGCTATCACTTCTAGGAAGGACAAGGCTGGATGTGTCTAAAGGCATTTTTATTTAGGAGGCATCTGGTATTTATAATCATTGCCGTGCACTACTGTAAGAGGCTGGTGACAGTCATAACCTTTCCACAAGTTTCAGCGTAACATCATTCGTGCTAGAGATTGAAACTGGAATACACTAGACATTCTATTGCATTTAAACTTGTCTGATTCTTCTTCATGAACTCCAAGATGTGATTTACTGGTAGTACTAGGTCAAAGTATCTGTTGCCACCCTGATAACCCTGGAAGTGTTTAAGGTTTCCAAAAACAAAAAACAGGACACAGAACTTCAGAGATACTGGAGAGTACAGAAGTTTGTTGTGCTCTCAGCAATATGAACTTCATCGGACCCCTGGATCACAGTTAGTTTCTACTTCTGACATGCATGGAGCATAATTCAAGACCACAGACTCCTGAAACAGTAGACAACCAACTATTTCTAAAGTGTTATCAGCAGAGATTCAGGTGTTAGTGGCATTGTAGAGTTGGTAACATGGGATAAAAACCCTCAAGAAATGTTATGACAGGGCCCTGGTGACAGCAGCATCTTTGGACTAAAGCAATGACCCATGCAGGAGACAGAACAGTAGTGACAAAGACCAGCTACATTTCAAGGCACTTGTCAGATTTAAAGCACATCAGGTAAAAGCCTTGGAGTTAATTAACTCCAAGAATTAACTTGGAGCAAACCAGTATTATTTTTCCAAAGCCAGACAAAATTAAATTAATTAAATTTTGCAATTAAATTGCCAAAATAAAAGGGTTAAAAGCAGCAGATATGGGCTTTAACACATTTGGCTAGGTCAGAGAAGCAGACACCACACAGCAAAACCCACATGAACTACAGAGAGGGTAAGGGGCAGAACCAACAAGAAAGGCATATACAGTCTGAAGGAAAAAAAAAAAAAAAAATATCTGTGATCAACTAAAATAGCAGCAAATGATACTTCTCTCAGGCTGACCGAGATGTACAGTGCAGTTACCACAGAATTTGTGCATCAGCACATGGAGTGATTAGGACAGAACACATCTTATGGAGGTCACCACTGCAACAAAGTCTTGTATTTCAAATACATGTAGTACAAGCTGCCACGGTGTGAACATGCATAGAGACACTCAGACGACTACTCAGCTATTTACAGTTCTTAATTCTGGGTACAGCTCTCACCACTCTAAAAAGCAGATACAGCGTGAAATGCTCAGATTCATACAAAGTTTCCCCCTTACCTCTCCATAGATTCTGAAAGTACCAGTATCCTCCTCAAGTTCAATGGCAGTAACTCCTGGAACTTTTCTGGCTTGCTGTATGTTACTGCCATGCGTTCCTATAGCAAGTCCCATTAAATCTTCTCTGACTACAAATTCCTCATGAAATGCTGCAGCAAGCTGTTTTGTGCACTGAAGGGAAAACAAAATAACTCATCCACGTGCACTCAACCTAACATCCAGTTATGTGCTCAGTTTCAAGCGACAAGAATCACAAGCTATGCCTTACTTCTAAGTGTTTTGTAGCTTCTTCGTTCCTTGACATAAGCATAAGTTTTGTACGAATGCTGCGCAGATGCATGTCACTTAGTATATTCACTCTCTTCACTGTTGCTTCACTGGCAGACTACAAGAGAAAGAACATAAGGTCTCGTTTTTAAGCAAATCCACTTTTAAAGGATAAATCAGGAACCTATTTAAATTAAATCATAAATATGATCTAATTTCCAGTACTTACATGGACATTAGTCTTCCTCAAAACAAAGCTAAGAAATTCAGCACCACCTCTGCAAACCAACAATCTTCTGTTCTCATTCAGCGTATTTTACACTAAAGACTTTGCTGCTGGATATACACAGTAACTCTTTCACCTTGATGTTCCCCAGACAAACAAATTGAGGATCATTCTAGCTTATACTTACTTGTCACTCACTGCATGAATGGCAGAGCTAAGGAAATAAGCAAGGAAAACACAATTCTGGAGAGTAAGGTTCAAATGGATAATACTAAGTAAACAGAACTGTGAAGATAAACTGGGAAAAGGCTATGTAATAAGAGAAAACTGTCACAGAATCTAAGTGAACAATTCCTTAATGGCTATGCTGAACTGGTGCAGTTCTTCATGTGGAAATCCAGCTGAGGTCAAATGCAGTGCAGTACTCGTACCCCTCCAAAAGGCCTCCCCCACAAAGACAAAATTTAAAGACATCTACTTACATTGAAGCTCTCTCAATTCACATAGCTCAACAAGTTAATCCATTTTCCATACAAATATACAGCTGGTTATACACTTCCCATAAATAATATACTAAAAATTCATGTAACATTTACATAGAAATACTTACCAGTATTATTAGTTGAGCAGTTTCAGCATGATAAAAAATTCGACACGCTCCCACAGCTTTCTTGAAATCTTTATGTGCATTTTCATTAGCACACCTAAGGAGACAAAACGATTGTTATTTCAACAAGCTGCATCAAAACAGAACACGTAGTTATTATCATCAAAACCAAGAGTAGTTTATGGCAAAGACTGCTCAGAAACTGGAAAATTCCCATTCTCCTTAATGTTGTTCCAGAGCTTATTTCTCAGTGGGCTGTATGCCATCATCATTATTAGGCAAGTAACACCTCAGTACCAAAGGCCCACTGTGAGTGAATCACCTGTACAAGCCTAAAGCAAGACCTCAAGCTCCCACCTCAGAACTTGCTTTTTGTCCTGACCCCAGAAGCTCAGCAGGGATCCCAGTCAGTAGTTTCTAAACCAGTTACTGCAGCCATAGACACCCTTAAGATCTTTCATGGACCTGTAAACCGGCCTCTAAAATACAACCCAAGTGGGTTTTTTCCCCCCCTTAAATGTAGTAAATGCCTTATTAAAGAGTGCAGAGCTACTCACGCATCTCTCAGATCTTCAGGAACATCCACTGTACACTTGAAAAAGGTGTTCTTTTTGACAGTTTTATTTTGATTCACAGGTCGGAGTCGTTCGTAAGTGACAATTTCATTGTAAGTGGCATCACAAGCAGCATATTCAATGACATAAAACTATGGAAGAATTTTTTTTTAAATGGTAACTTCAGTAAGGAACAAAGACATAGTAACATTATCAGCATCACCAAGAAAGTACAAAATCTAAAACATAAATCTGTTTTAGTCTATATATTCATATTATGTACTTTTGTACATAAATCTGAGTTGATATAATGCTAGAATTTACATAAATAAGCCTGGACATGTTTCTGATGTGAAATCAGGGCACCATATGAGTATAATTAAGTCCCCCACAAAATCATCTTTATTTATAGATTTTTCTCATGCCCATCCCTCTTCAAATACCTACTTTAGTCCAGTTCAAGTTCCAAAATTCAAAAGGTTTACCGGAGCTATAATTCAAAAAATATCTAATAGAGAAGCAAACATAACTCATTCTTCATGGAAATATCTGCTCTGCCAACAGTTAAAAAAAAAGGCAAATCCACTGATTCAATGGACAAACTACCTGTGAATCATCTAAAATCAAACAGAAAATAAAAATTCAATCTTTCTCATACACACTATCCCAAAGTTAGAAAGGCAAGAGAACAAGAAGATTTAACAGCTACCAATAATCTATTCCTCACTTCCACCCAAAACATGCAGGTATAAAGAAGCTTGCGTGCACAACATCCCCAAAGCCTGGCTTTGTGTTTGGGATGCAGCCTTCTCCAATCCTCCCTTCCACCTGTACGCAATTTAGGACTGCAGCAATACTTTCTCCTCTTCATCCCTCAAAACCGGTATCCATTTTTGTCAACACACACAATTTACTCAAGCATCAAGAAAAAGGTCGTTGTCACTAAGGTTGTGACATGCTTTTCCACATGCTATTTTTTTAAGTTTAGCTTAGGTATCATCCTACTCATATAAAACTGCTTTGAAACACACAACAAGGTAAAATAATGAAATATAAATACTGAACAGAAAACTAAATTTAAGAGAACTACCTCTGTAAGTTAAAAAAAATGAACTCCTATAGTTAAAGATAATTCTGGTTATCAGAACAATCACAAAGCTAACTATCATTAGATATGAGGGTTGTTTGTGAATTTCACAACTGCTTCAAGGAAAAAAAGTTTGAATATGGAACCATGTTAAAGACTGTACAAAGAAGCCAAGACGGAACTGTGAGGTTTTCGGGGGGGGGGGGCGCAGAACACAATTCCGTAAAATAACTTTAAAAACATAACATAAAATATTTATCTGTAAAATAATAAGGATATCAGCCATCTGAGGATGAATAATATTTTTTCCTTCTGTCAAAAATTTTACAAAATTAAGAAATGGATAGAACTGCATTTAAATTCAGAATGTAAAATTTTACTTTTACTACCTTTTTTGAAACAAGTAGCACAGCAAGGCAACTGAAACTAAAGTCCAAATTTCTGTGACAGATTAGCAGATTAGTCCCAAATTATGAACTCTCACAGTTTGTCTCCTTTTCTCTCTTTTTCTTAACAAGCTGTTCATCCACAAGGATCAAGACACAGAATCTTCATTTGATACTGTTTACTACCACCTTGCCCTCACAGAGCTCAATAGCAGATACTATTTGGTTAGTTTTTAAACAATATCAGAAATTGGACTTTTTTTTTCCCTCAACTCTGTTTCCTTTGGTTTTAGGAATCTAATACAGTAGAAGCATCAAAACACAGTACCCTTCCTACTATGAAGTTAAATTCTCTTCTCTTTGCCTTTTCACAAAATAAAGCTTTAATGAGACGGTATCAGACACTGCCATAGCTCTATACACTTAAGTGTCTGAACCTACAAGTTACTCTACAGATGCAATTCTAAGTCAATGGTAAAATACAAACTTGACATTACCTAAGAGCAAACCAACCAGTGTCTTTCCACTACACTTAGTAGATACACATACACAAAAAAGAACCCAGAGCAAGACACATCAGTAGCTACAGCATGCTTAATTTATGGAGTTTAAACACGTAACTTTACAGGTGAAGTGTACTGCTTTACTTAATTTTTTACATGATGTTCAATTCACAAAGTAGGTGTTAGGCATCCTGTTCTTATGTATGCATACAGTCTCCCAAGCAATTAAGTGACTTGCTCAGCTATAAACACACAACCCTCAGTTGTGTAATGCAGCATGGGTCATCCCAAAGTGATCTCAACTTATAACTCTCTTTTGTCATGTTTCTGTATTGGTAGTACTTTATTCATAGTTTTTCCACCACAAAGAGTTTTCATGTTTACTGTATTTAACATAACAGCATGAAATCAGATTTAAAATAAGTTACCTCTCCTTTCATCATTCGAACTTTTGCCAGCCACCAGCCACAAGGTTCTTGGTCATTTGCTCTAGAATAAACCTGAAAATGGAAGTAGTAAAGAACACTGAAAGCGCATACAGACATAATTCACTTGCCTGCACGTATAATGACGAAAGAACATCCCAACTTTTCTAATTTTCATTAAAATGGAACAGTATGCTACATAAAAGTAATTTTTGTATAAATTATCCAGGCACGTGCTTCTTGCACAATTTTTTATTATTTTGCACTACAAGGGCTGTGAACAATTTCCTTTGCATACATTACTGACAATTCAAGAGAAATTTCTAAAGGAAGATAATACCTTGGCTCAACGCTTATTCAGGGGCAATTCCTCACTAAATTCAAACATTGTCTTCACACTTAAAGTTCACACATAGAAGTAACTCCACAATTAAGATTTTTGTTTTGTCCTTGGCTTACTTGATACACCTAGTACTACTGAAATGAACCAAGTCATCATATGACTACATATTCCATATTTAACAAACACTACCAAGTTAATGCAAGATCAAATATAGAACAGATGACTTCTGAAACTTTCATTTTCCTCATCTCCTGTAAGTTTAATTTATTCCTTAGGCATTTCTGACATGCCAAAGTCATTTGCATGCAGACTTACCAAGAAATTTTGCAATAGCAAGGAGGTACAAAATAATCTGTTAAATTTAACCTCTAACAAAGCCAACAAATAGCACATATATCAAAGAAAAAAAACAGAAAAACCCAGCACCTACACTACGTTGTTTCTTAGATTACTAGCCCAAAACTAGAACAGTATCCTAAATAAACTCATTACTTTGACTTTAAGGACAAGTAAAGCGAAAAGCAGAAGTTAAGCTAATGACTAAGATACTACAATGAGCTGGGAACAGAACATGCACCTTCTAATTTCCTAGTTTAATACACCATTTCTAATTAACACTGTTTCTCTGTAAAACAGTATAATTCACACAACTGCCCACCATGTATTTCATCTGGGTTAAAACTCTTCTTATTGGAATCACTTTGACATCTTCACATCAAAACATTTCCAACAGTTACACTGCAGATCAAAAAATAAAAATTACCTAGTTTTGGTTTTAATTCTGAAACATTCTCACCAATGTTAAGTTTTAGATTCTGAGAAAGTTCCATTAGTAATTCTGTGAAGAAACTGAAATGTCACAGTTTCAGTGAAAGCCTAATAAAACCATTACTAGAGACATGGTCCATTTTAAGTCTTGAGATTGCCAATATACTTACAATCATCATCACCACCTTGAAAGGACCACCAGTTACGTGTCAGGACAGTTCATGAGAATAAACTCACCTCCACTTCATCTCCTTCACCAATTTCTTTCTTGATATCAGGGGGTGGTGGTAATCTGACTTCATTAAAGGGTACCTGGCGCTCTGGTTGCCAACTGAAGTTGAAAAGACATTACACATTATTTCTAGAATTTTCCTGTTTTCTTAAGTTTTATTTTTAGAACTCTGAGTTTTAACTAAACTCACTCCTTCCATATAATCAAGTCTGTTTCTTTATTGCCAGAAAACAAGCCTTAAAAGCAATGGAACAAAATAACCCTGCCAAGATAAAAATAATATCTGGGAAGATATTTAAAGACAACAATTTTTAACTTAAAAATTTAACTTGATTGTGTTCACTAAATGGCTTTCATAAAACCCCAGTGAAAAGATTATTAGATGATGTACTCACTGTTCAAGTCATAAAGCCTTTATACAGATGTAAGCTTATCTTTGCAGTCTACCATGCAGTCTACCAGTTCATCCATTTCTTCACCTCACACTTAGCGTTTCAACTGCTTGCCATTGATATTTTAAGCATTCTAGGAAAATCTGACTCTGATTGTCAACAAAACTTTACATTTCTACCTACAGACTTGTTAACACTCCCCAATAAGCATCTGGCAAACAGATTCAGTTCAAAACATACCTTTGTATCTGCTTATCAATACCAACTATTACTAGGCATATAAAATCAAAATTACACCTTCTTGTACAGAAAGACTATTTATTTTACCATAGCTGGCTCTACAAAGCATTTTACTTGTAGAAGTGTATATTTTAGGTGCATTTTATGAAGACTACTGGAGCAATTCACACCCTCCATTCTGAAATTCCTTTCCCTTCTACTCCATGAATGTTACAGAACATCAGCTGTTCCTCATTCTTTTAACCAGAAACCCAATTAAAGACTCCACAGAGGTTGAAATACAACCAGGGGAAAATGCACTTCCCCCAAAATCTGACTAATTTAGAATATCCAAGGGACTTTGACATGGCATCTGCCAAAGCATTCCAACGTTCATCCTTTATGCCCATCTTAAAGTTCACATCAGGTACAGACAGGATCCAGAACCAATTTCTAACAGTAAGGATTACTGCAAGTATTTGTTTCGCTTACTTCCAATGCATGCAGACAGAGCAGCCTAAGTTAGTGGAACAATTCTCAGCCTTAAGTGCAAAGGGCACTTCTGCAACTTCCTACAAGATTTACATTTACTTTTTCTCTTAAAAGACAGCTGATGCTCAAGTACCTCACTGTGAATGGGAGCTTACTGGAAGATGTAAGCGCCAATAACGAGATGCTATGATTGAAGAGACCTTGTACCTTCAATAATATACACTTGATGTTGCAGTAGGCTAATTTTGGTTCCATCTCTACCATCTAAAGGAACTACTTCCATTAGAAGTGGATGGGCCAATAATGACTTACTGCTATCAGCTGCAAGATGTTTTGTGTGGTTTTTTTTTTTTTAACAAAAAAGTGGAGAAGTGCACAGAACACTGTTTTTGGAATGAGGAGTCAAAATTTTGATGGCAAAAAAGCCAAAATTTGAGTATCTCACTGGTGAAATGCAAAAAAAGATATTTTGAGAAATGACTTGTGACTGGCTACAAATTACCTAAGAGGATCTGACAGAACTGATGCCTAATAAGTCAGAGGGATTATCCCAAATATCTGGCACACATTATAAAAAAGGGAGGTGCTTCCTTCTTACAACAGAGAAGTTTTACTTTCAATATGGCTTCTTCAAACTCCAATGGGCCTATATGAAGTTGCACCTCAAGATCCAATTTTCTGTCTTATACAGCAATAAAAGGTTCCAGTTCCCAAAGCTTCTGCATTCATTCTCTACCTCCTTACCTCCAAAAAATGTCTCTTAAAAGAATCAAGGATATCTGCCCAGAGATTAATTATTGCTATGGCCACAAAATCATCAGCAGCAGTCTGTGCTAGTACACCAACTTTGGGAACCTTACAACAGCTGTAGATAAAGACAGGTTAACAATAGCAGAAAATGCAAACTGACAATTTAGACTGCCTTTAGTGGGGTAAATGTGTTTACTTCGTTAGTGCTGATCAGTATCACAACAGAATGATGCATTTGGGACAGGACGCTCTTGTCAGCTTTGGTTCTACTAAAGCCCTTACAAATTTAACTCACTAAAAAGTGTAATAATTTACGAGATTATTAACAGAACTGTATACACACTTCCTGATAAGACCTCTTTTTGGTCAACAAAGCACTTGACCTATGTTGTAGCCCATCTTTGTTGGAACATGGCTGCTGTTGCCAGGCTTTCTGTAAAACACATGGATGACATGGATACTAAACACTAGAAATGCGTCTGCCAACAATTAGACCTCTGCTGTGAACGACAGGCACTTCCTTTAGCTTACTTGGTTTGTGATGTGAAAGTATATGCTTTGAAGGCAAAGAGCCTCCTATCTTAACGAAAAGCAATATGGATGTTGAATATGAAACTGAAGATTGGTCCTTTCTCCTCAGAGCATGGACAGGATCAAGGACCCAATTTGTTTTTTTTCCTGTTTTTGGGGTGTAGGTATAAAAACCTAGGGGACTGTAACAACTTTCATAACCACCTCAGTAAGTGTCACTACAAATTATGGCTCCTGTCTCATCTTCTAAATATTTTTCATAAAAGAGCTAGAAAACAGGTTAGAAAGAAACAAAGACTGGACTTTGCAGGGTAAACCCTAGGATTGCTTCTTTTCTCCCTCCTAGAATTTATTTTTATAATCATGTATATATGTATACACACATTCATATATACACATACACACCCTAGGATTATATATGCAGGATTATAAGATACTGTTTATAAACACACACTTGCACACTCCCTAGTATTACCTTTACTACCCAGCAATCTTTCTTGAAGAAAGGCTCAAAGACTAATCTACAGGTTGATGCTGGGAGAGTTTAAGAGCATTTTTCACATCAAAAGTTGACACATTTTTAGGATCTCCACCTAGCAACTGGAAGGGAAACAGGAAAGAGATGTAGCTCCCAGAATATCTTAAATTAGCCCTGGAGTCTCCTGGGTAATCCATGGTGTTACCAAGTCTGAATGCTGAACAACAGGTATTCATTTTTACTTTACCATCCCATGGATTATCTTCAACTTGCCACTACAAGTCCCTAGCAGCACTGCTATGTTTATATATTAAAAGAAAAGGGCCTCACGCATAATTCTTTCCCCAGATTTGCACTCTTTTCCACTAAAAACAATTGGGTCTTAAGATTGGATACATACATATTTTCTTAATAGTTAAAAAGAAAAATCAATCATCATTGGGATACTTCTATTTCTCTCTGGTCGTGAACACTGATCAGTATTCCTCAGATTAGACATATAGAGAATTATTTAATAGAAGTACTTTGGCATTTTCCATCTTTTTCTGCTTTAGTATGAGTATCGGGCCTCTGCCACTGATTATTATTTTAACTAAATTTCACTGTCACTTCTATAGACATCAGTAAAGATATCAAAAAAAGTACAGGGCTGTATAACTGATGAGCTGAATTCTGATACAGCAGTTCAAGAAAGTAGTTCATGGAGACTGTGAAGAGAATAGTCTGTACTTGTAGAATTATACCTTATACATGTGCTATATACATGATTATAAAATAATTTTAAAATTCCTCTTAGTGTAAAAAAACCAAAAAACCAAAAAACACAAAAAACCAAAACGAACACCAAAACCACAAAACCAAAATTAACACCACAATACTCAAATTATTATTTAAATAAAACTTACTTGTTTTCAAATACAACTGTAAGCGAGTCTTCATGAACATCTTTGATAAATCCCTAAAACAAAAACATTTTTGTTATAAGAATGCATGTGAAATCAAAACAAGGCAGTAACACTTACACTAACTGTGTGACTATGGTTCCAATTTAGCAAAGTTCCAAGACACAACCCCACTGTTCACACGAGGCTGCTGATATTTAGTTGGCTATTCTAAGAAATACAGTGCACAGCGATTGTTTCAAATGACAGCTCAAATCAGACCAGCATATTTACAACTGAAAACTCTGATTCTGAGTTTATTATCTACAGGTGCACACAACTGTTTTACAGGAACAAAATGAGAGAGATCCATGGCAATTAGTACAACTCACAAGATAATGTCAAATAGTTGTGCATAGCACCTTATGCTTTACAGGTGTTCTCAAAGCAAACCTGAATCCCGAACAACTGTCCTTCAGAACAGTATGACAGCAACTTTGGATAGCATTTGGCAATACAGGCTGCCATAGAGCTAGTTAAGGCATCATCTTTCAAATACCAAATCAGGGACCGTATGAGGCCAAATACCTGTAGGACCTCACAGGAAAACAAAGAACAAATTATTTCACTTTTTTTGTGTCACATTATTATGATCTCAAGAGCAGTTGAGGGGAAATCCCACTTCCCTTTCTTTCTTTTGAAAAGCAAAGGGCTTCTTTAGGGGGCACTGATTATGTCAAAAACCTATACAAAGAACAACCTGATAGGTGCAATTGTACTCAAGTATCCATGAAGAAATTAAATTTCTACATCTCTTGGTTAAGGAAGGCAGGTATGCTGCAAAAAAGGCAGATAAATGAACAAGAAAGATCTTTCAAACTACTCCTGCTTTTGCTATAGCCTGGTATTTGCCCAAGCACAGGAGGTCAAGGAGAAACCTGCAGTTTTAAAGGAGCAAAAGAGTTGTAAAGCTATGTTAGGAGACGTTCCAAGAAATCTGCTGAATGGATTGTATCCACTTAAGAAACTGCCAACTGAGGAGGATGAAGAACGTATCAAATGTGCAAGGAGTAACTAGCTCGCAGAGGTATTATGTGTCAGAACAGGGAAAGATAAATTTTGACACAGGAGATCCATCAATGTAATGATGGATAGTAAAGGAGCCCATACTGACAGCTGGTTGCAAAGGACCTATATAAAACACATCTCCTTTTGCCTAAACTCATACTTGGGCAACACTGTGAAGGCATTTGCTCAAAACCTGCTTTTCTGCTCCCTGAGCTTCACGCAAAACCATCTGCCAGCAACACAGAAGACTGGCTCTAGCGGAAAGCATACTGGTAATCCTGAACAAAGCAGGTCACCAGAAATCACAGAAATCTCCTCATTGGACCACCTACTGTGTTCCTAATAAAATAAACCCTTTCCAAGGCTGTCCTGCCACTACAAGGGAAGGAAGGCAAATCTCTTTCTTTGCAGGTTAAGAAACTGAAACAACAGTTGACAATAAAATACACCTGTAATCAGGGACTTTCCTGTCCAGTTTCAAGAAAGCTTCTGGACAGGTAAACTGGACAGGAATATAGAAGTTATGTATGTTTAAAGATGCAAAAAGCCTACAAAATTTTACTGCCTGAAGCACATGTTAGCTAACAGCAGAGGTAACGCAGAACTTTTACTGAATTTATGCTACCAACATCCCCTTTAAACATGCCCCAACATGGTGAGGAATTAACACAGCATAAAGTGCAGGAAATAAAAGTCATTCTACTACAACTGAAACTCTATCCACGGACAAAACACCCAAGTGACAGCACTGCGCACAAAGTTCATGCAGTCCAACATTCTGTTGAATGACAACTTAGCAACAGAAAGCAGTATTTACAGAAAAAGGTTTAACTCCCTACTATAGACAGCCATCTATCTGCATTCCAAGAGTCTGTCATTATTAGTCTTTGCCTCATTATGCTGCTTTAATTCATAGCTGAACCTTCCTCTTATTTATGTTATTACATGCTCCCACAGTACTCAACATGGGGAGGAATTTCACTTCTAAGGTCAGTGTATAGTAGCTAAAAATTTATTCTGCAGATCTGAATTCAGTTATCTTTTCTTTGTTAAAAAAACGTAACTTCAGAATCAAGACAGATTAAAATCAGGCACCACAAGACAACTGAAAACTATTCAGAACATAATGTTCTGCAGAGTTTAGAAAACCCTGAATCCACTGACTAGCTGCAGGTTTCATTTATGAGACAAAAGAAGTGGAAAAAAGGAATCCCAACTGCAGTGAATTTCAAGGATTTCAGACAGCTAGTCCATTACTAGGTAAAGTCTGGCTTTCCATGTAATGGCACAAACAGGTTTAATATTCACAACTAATTTTCAAGCTAACGGCCTACTGAAGAATGGGAAAGTTGAAGTGGAACAATAATGTGGAGATATGACTAGCAGCAGACTAACAGCTGACACCACACAAACGTCAGCTGCATAAACAGAAACATTGAACATTTAAATAAAAACGAAAGTACAAATTCCAACAAAGAATCTGCACATTTTACAGCACCACATGCGTTTCAGGAACTCCTTCACATGAGGAAGTTGTTCTGTTCAAAGCGTGCCTACTGCTCTTCCCATACGAGAATATAATGCAGACTCATGGCTAGCAGACACGTATGCAGTAATTTGCTTGAAATTATCTGAGTAACATTTTCAGTTGGCATTCTCAAACTCCTTCACTCCACAGCATTTGTATATGAGAAACAGTCATAATCAAATATAACATTTATCAGGTAGGCACTTCAGGTCACAAACGGACATATGTAAAGCATTAAATAAAATTACATAATTATTTAAATATTTATATTGTTGTGAGGTCTGAAAAAAGTCTGATCAGAGTCTAATTGTGCAAACACACTAATAGTAGTAAAGGAGTAATGTAAAAGTCAAAATTCCAAGTATAATTCTTCCTACTATTATCCATTTCTCTACAGCTGTGGGGAAGAAATCACATTTACAGTAACGGAGGCACAGCAGTTTATAAGGTATTATAGATTGTATGGTTCATTTGTAATACAACTAGAAATAATTAGAATTCAATATAGTTTTTAAATAGTTTTATAAGAAATTATTCCGTTATTGCCAAGAAACATGACAAAAGTTAATAAAAAAAATTTGTCAAAAGTAAAAATTCCTGCATACTACTTTCCTACCTACAACCTGTCCTTTACTGTAAGCATTATCAACTGTCACTTACAGCTCCAAGATAAAAACAGAGAAATAGATTTCATGCATGTCGGGAAGAGATTTAGTGTAATTTTTAAAGAAGTATTCCAAAGGCCTAGAGAGTATTTTAAAAAAAACTTTTAAAAACACCAAAACCTGTGATATTAAAGATGTTTTTAGATATTTTAAAGATTTTTTTTTTACATTAAAAGTTGTATTAAATCCTATAAATTCACAAATATTTCTTCAGAAAGGGAGTGATGAACATAAAACAGAAAAGTAAATACCCTGGGTTTCAACCAGGAATTTTGTAGTTGTTCTTTATCAGTGAGGTAACCTATATAAATACATTTGTACTCTAAGTTTGCACTAGTCATGTCTGATACTGTACCAAAAACATTTTCTACTAAATTAAGTAATGATGCATCATCATAACTTTGGCTCAAATGAACAAGGTACTCCCTTACTGAAATTTAATTTAGCAGTGTTGCCTAAGATAGATAATGCCAGTATCTAAGTTTGAAATGTTCTATGTTCCCTACTCATCATTCCATGTATCCTCATCCCAAACAGAGGTGATGAGGCACAGCTAAAAGGAGACCACCAAACACATCATCAATAAATATACTGTCATCAAAACCACATAGGGACAAACTGTATTATCAGCAAGCTTACACGTAACATTTGTGTGTTTTTTTACACCACGTACAAACTGTACAGGGCAGGAAGGGAAGAAAAATTTATGTGACTTCATCTTGCCAGACCTCTGATTTGGGCTGTCCAGATATTAGTGTCAGTCATTCAGTTTACGCTGTGAGCTGGATCTCTGGACATCCATGTATGCCCTGCTTGCTGCAGCCCGGCTCATGAAGCAGGCAGGAGACTATACTGTACTACAGGCTATTAATGTCATGCTGGCTCCCCAGGCACTTTGGTACAGACCTGTCTCTGCCACTCACTTGGCAAAAGCCAGGCTCCCAAAACTAGCACCTGTAAAATTAGGGATAATATTGCTAGGACTCTTGCCTAAGTTTGGGATCAGAGATCCAGTAAATGTAACACAGGGCCATACCATGTTAAGTATGAACAACAGGACAGGAAACTATGAGTGGATCATTTGTCACCAATATCACTACAATTGGGACTTATTTGTCTTGTAACACACAGACACTCTTTTCCTTTTACCTGAGTTTTGCTCACGGATTTAGGATTAGGATCTGCTGATAACATAAACGGATCAAGACTTTAGTGCCCTTACAGTGAACTGTATGTCTCTGTATATATACACACGCTTTTTTTTTTTTTTTCAATCCAGTTCCAGGCAAAAACCACAAAATCTGTGCAACCGGCAGATGCAATCCAAGTTCCCTCTTCATCCTGGATTCCTAAATTTATCTGACTCCCAAGTAGGATAGTACAACCTAGAAATGAGGTACTGTTAGTTTAGCTGCAAACATTCTTTCCAGGGATAGCCACTGCGTTGGCTTTTGAGTCACACGTACCTGCACAGTAAAAACTATACTAAGATCAGCTTACCCACTGCTGAGCAAATTTCAAACAGTAAACGCTTTGGCATCTGGTACCATGGACTGTTTCTGAATCAGTAACATAAAGGTCAAGAAGCCTATATCCAATTACTAATCCTTTCACTCCTTTCAGAAGTAAGGACCATTAGTATTTTTAACAAATGTTCATACACAACTGTTCATGTAACAAATACATGAAATACTTAATTATTACTAAGGGATGTATCCCATGCTGACCCCCCAGAAAAAGAAATAAATAATCAAACACAGAAAACTTGTAAATAATCAAATCACTGGACAAAAAGGACTGAACTTCATGAAGTATTACTCTCATTTGAAGTGATTAGCTGTACCTGCTTATACAAGGAATTGATAAAAGCAAGCAAATCTAGCTTGCCACAACACACAAACATTACAAGTAGGCATCAGGTAAGAAAGAGATCCTGAACTACTATATCAATTTTAGGAATCATAGTTTAATCTGTGACATCACTGCTTATTTCCATTCACACAATCATAATAATCATATGTAAATTCAAGGGTCCGTATGACAGTTGTGCAAGAACTTCAGCACTGAATCCCCTGGTTTAGGCTTATTCATGAAAGTCTACATTACTCACATTACATACACTGTTTTCTTCGTACGCATATTCCCAAAGGGCAAAACTTCTGAAAGACACCCTCCACTGATTATGTACATCTGCAATCAATAATTACTGCCTGTGGCATCTCCTTTTTGTCAAACTAAAAGGGTCAAGCAATGGCTCGTCAATAGCAATAATGACTACAGATAGTTCTTGCACCAATCTAAGCAACTTTCAAGAGATCAGTATCAACTTTAAAATGTCTGAAATTTCCCACCCATTAGGGTGAGATACAATAAATAAATGCTGAGCATTGTTAAGACAGTTGAGAGCTTCAAATAAAAAAGTCATTCCAGTTACCATGCTTCCTGGTGTAGTAGCTATGTAAGCTATACTCTTAATGAGAGTTTCCTGTTTTAATAGCTGTCAAGCTAAACACCACTCAAAAGAACTCATTGTTTTCAAAGACACTAATTAAAAATTGTAAAAAAAAAATTAAATGACATTATATTTTTACTGATACATAAAGTTTTTCCACACATAGAATTGTTCATCATACTTTGACATTGTACATGTGGAGAAATGCTGTGTAGTTCTTTCATCATTTTTTCCTTTAGTAATACTTTGGCTAGTCTACCTTGAGGCCTATGCCAATTCCTGCTACCAGCGCTTAGTGCTTCAGTTAGTCCTGTTACCAGTACAACTGCACCTCTTAAAGAGGAACAGACAAGAAGGAAGCGCTTTAGAACTTGTAAATTAAAGGTGGAGTCACATTCTAATTCACATTTTTATCTATTTTATGACCTTGCATAACCTAAGCAGCTACTACTCTAGAACAGAAAGAGTGCAAGGACATGCAACACACCAGAGTCAGTTTTTCAGCACATTTAAGTCCCTACAATGAAGAACACAATGGATCTTTCAGCATTATTCAGATGCTACTGTAAGATTACGATAGAGGAAGTTACCTGGTGTTCAATTTACGTACTTTGGTCTCATTTTATTGTAAGGCCCAACCTATTTCATGTAATCTGACATCTGAACTCATGAATAATGTGCAGAACCAGGGCTCTAATTTGCATAGAAGTGAGCCTACACAGGCTGAGGGAGATCAACTGGATAAAACAGAAGCTTTCGTCTTGTCTTGTCAAGAGCTGCACAGACACCCTTCACAACTGGCAGGACACACATGGCAGTGGGCACAAACTGAAACATGGGAGTTTCTGAATGAATGTCAGGAAACACTTCCCCCCCCCCGCCTCCCCGTGAGGGTGACTGAGCACAGACACAGGTAGTCCAGGGAGTTTGTGGAGTCTCCAACCTCAGCGCTATTCAAAACCAATCTGGACATGGTTCCTGGGCAACTGGCTCTAGGTGGCCCTGCTTGAGCAGGGGTGTGGACCAGATGACCTCCCACAGTCTCTGCCAGCCTCAACCATCTGTGATTCTGTGAATTACTTAACGATCTTAATGACACAGAGAATCATCATCCTGAAAACACTGCAGTCAGGCCAAGATGAGGCTGGGAATATTCAACTTTCACTTTCTTCAACCCACTTAGAGGCCAAAGAAATCCAGATATTTTTGGCCATTTCACATAAAAAGTCTAGTCTAATGTCCCAAAGACAAAAATGAACCTGCAATCCAGCACTCACCTAGAAAGCATCAACTGTTCTGCTCTCAGGAAGTCCTCACCTGACCTCTAATATATGCAAACCCTTAACTAATCGGGTTCATCAACCCTGTTCATTTTCCTCCCTGTTCCACAATGGAAACCTCACCTTTTTTCATAAGACCATCACCGCTTTGAGCCCCATCAGTGCCATCTGTTCTCTAAAGACAATGGGTTCTCAATATTACAATATATGCAAAGTCTTCTGAGCTGCAGAGAATGGCTAAACACTGGCTCTACTGTATACTGGTTGAGAACCTGGGATAAAATACAAGGTAAATGCTGCCCTGTTCTGCAGATTATTTAAAGCAAAAGAAAAACAAAAGCATAAATTAGTTTGGAGATTTAAAAATAACAGTTTAAATCTAGATCATAATATTTTTTGTACAAGACAGGCCATAAAAAAGTTATCTTGAGGGAGTCTACCATAACCACAGTTACTGTCCAGTGATTTATGCATAATGAAAAAAAAATTTTGACTTTTCCTGTGTTTTAATAAAGAACATCACTTTCCTTACTAATTTACAGCAACCACAGTGTATACATATAAATACACGTAGGAAGAATTCCCTGTTAAAATTGATTTTTTTTTTCAATTTATTGAAAATTTATTCAATTTATTAGAGGTACAAAAGGACCTATAAAGAATATAATTCACCATGGTCATATCACTAATAACTACTAAAAATCCCACTATAATGCTCCAACAGATTTAATCACTACATTTGTTCTACTACAGCTAAGTTGCAGATCATATTAACAACTCATTAAAAAAATCTGTCATGTAATTGTTTACATAATTATTCTGGGTTTTATCTTTGTTGGCATAGCAGAATCCTTCTCATTTACTGGGAGGTATGCTGTGCTAATGAACCTGAATTCACACTGTTCTGAGGGCACACCTCAAATTTCAACCCATCTTAAAAATTCTGCTTTTCTCTTCAGAAAAATTTTACCACCTTGGATACAGTGACATGGGGCTTCAATGAGCCTATTCTCATTATATTACAAATGTTATTATCAATGCTATTAGTGTACAAAACAGGATACTTTCAAAATGAGAGTGACACGCCTCCCTCCTTTGCTTCAGAAACTTTAAACAGAAAGTTAATATAGCGTTACTTAGTTCCAAAATGCAAGCATAACCTCTGCCTACCTCAACAGTAAGACTCACAAAATGGAGTCACTGACACACACATTTCATTGCATTCAGCTCACAAGAATAACCTTATGAAACTGTGTTTCAGTTTAGTTTATTCACTCTTGTGTTTTTGGGGGGTTCTGTGGGTTTTTCTCCCCTCCACATTAACAGTGGATTATTCTGAGTTGGGGCTTTGGTTGCTATGGGTCCAATCACTCTAACCTGACTTCATCCACCATGAAGATGCCATCGCTGGACTAATCTGCATTTCATTGATCTGAAAGCCACTAATACCATTTTAAAGTAAAACTTCTGCTTTTGTTAGCCACTGTTCACAGGGCTAAAGCACATGATGGTGCTAATCCAAGCCTGACAATTCTCACTGACTTAGGAGGAGACGTCATCATTGCAGATTTTAAATCAGGCTTATTGTAATAAATTCTGTGCATGCAGACCCCTTCAGTCCAGGAATTCAGTACACCTCCTAATACTCCCATTAGTCTCACATTCCTCTTAAGCAGAAGAAACAACTAATCCATGGTTTATAAAGTTGTCCAAGATCACAAGGTAAAAAATGGAAAGCTAAGCTGAGTGTCTCCAAATTCTGGGCTTCCTAATGGGCAGGCGAAAAGAAAAAAAAAAAATCATTTCTATTTAGGAGTATCCTGTTCTAAACACAAACACTTCTGATGTGGGTTTCTGTGTGGTATTTCAAGTCCAACTAAAAACATAATTGATTTACAAAATTTATTATCTACTAATTTTGGTAAAAATTTAAGAGGCTTACTTACTTAGCAAGAGGATATTGCTCACCTCATTACATTCTTCCCTCATAAGAATATCTCCCATTTGCCTCTTTTAATAGACAGCCAGTTGAAAAAACTAACTCCTGAAGTCAGCTGGTTACAATCCTTTAAACACCAACTGCCTTTATGTACTGTACAATTACCACATGACTTCCCAGCTAAATCCACAGCTGCACACAGGAAATTCGGGGGGGTGGGGGAGAAAGGAGACACACCGCCCCAGTGTAATACTGCATGTGCAATACCACACTGCATATGCAGTTAGGCACAATAGCTAAAGAGACTCCCGAAATTAAATACTCCCAGAACACGGCTACACTACGTGCTCACAATACTGGCTGGAATCAGCCCTCCTGGAAAGGAAGACAGAAGGCTCTTGCCATAAAAAGAGCTGGGATTCTTAAACATCTGAAGCCAGGCTTAGGGGAAAATGACTGACGGGCAACAGCTGAGAGTATTTTGCATTGATCCTGTAACATCCTGACATTCCAGGGAGGGTGATGGTGAAGGAAGCTTTCTGACGACATAAATAAACTCGAAATCTTTGCAGAATTATTTAAAATATTTTAAAATTATTTTCGTCTCAGCGCACCCCATCCCACCCACAGCCCGTACTTCTTCCAAAAATACCCCACCCACCCTTTCCAAAACGAAGACTACGCAAATCCCCGTCCTGGGCATCTGCTCCCCCCGGCCCTCCCGGTGCTCTCCCTTTCCGACATGCCAACCTCCCGTGAGAGGA